>NC_069502.1:872602179-872866852 GCF_027579735.1 Bombina bombina
ACCTTTACAGGGGCTTAGGTGAGAGCCAGAGGGGGATGAGAACTTGTACAGGAACATAGGGTGTCTGAAACCAGTACAGAGATTGGGCTGTAGAGGGGCTAAGGTGTGAGGCAAAGGGGGGGGGGGGGGGGGCTAGTACAATGAGAAGGCTGTATTTGAGGGAGTGGGGACATAATAGGTCACAGCAAGTCATTATGCATGGTAGCCCCTTACAGGATGTGACATTACTGGGAAAAAAGTTCCTAATAAAGTATATTTATCAGTTATTATTAGATATTATTATTATTATTAATATTGTTGCTATTAACTATTTATGCGTCTCTTAATGGCATTAATAGGTGCGAAAACTAAAGGTTGACATGAGGCCCTTAAAAGGGACACTCTACTTGATTTTTTTTTATTAATTAAGAAGATAAATAATGCCTTTTATTTCCCCAGCTTTGCATAACCAAGATTGTTATAGTAATATGCTTTTATAACCTCTAAATTTGCCAGTTTCTAAGCCCATGCAGGCCTCCTCTTATGTCAGTGATTTTTCTAGCTTTTTACACAGACAATGGTAGTTCATGTGTGCCATACAGATAACATTGTGCTCACTCCCGTGGAGTTATGCAGAAACCAGCACTATTTGGTTAAAATGCAAGCCTGTAAAAAGCACTAAGATAAGGGGCAGTCTCAGTGCACCTAAGTATATTGATATAACCATGTTGATTATTGGGAAATTAGTAATAAAAGGGATTAGCTATCTTTTAAAAAAAATAAACATTTTCATGTATATTGTCCCTTTAACGAAATATAATATATTTAATTATATGAAGTTGCGTTAACAGAAGCACAAACACAGCTATTCAGTGGGTAGTAGGTATAAGGACCAGTCTTAACACATATGTAGTAGGGCAAATACAACTCCCCAGACCTTAGTCCCTGGCATTTTTTTATTTTCTATTTTCCGTGACACTGGTGCTCAGTATTTGTTGTGTCCCCCCCACTTAAAGGGATACTAAACCCATTTTTTTTTTCTTCATGATTTGAACAGAGCATGCGATTTTAAGCAACTTTCCGAATCTCAAAAGAAAACATTTGGGTTTACTATCCCTTTAAAGGACCAGTAAATACAATATATTTGCCTAATCAACAAATGCATGATAAATAGCACTTAGCCTGAAATTCAAATGAGTAGTACATTTTCACCCGATAATGTGTGGCAAACATGCTACATAACGATTGTCATGTTATGTTTTTTTTTTTTTTTTTTTTTTTTTTTGTTGAATCACATAAAAATTTTAATGACATTTTTCTGTGAAAATTGGATTTTTGGCTCTAAAAATGTTGTATATCCTAGCAGTATGAAGTAGCTATGGAAATTTTGTACGGTCTGGTATTCTCCAGGTCTGCCGCTCCTGACCTATGTGCCTGGATGAGTTGCTATCTAACTCAGGTGGAACTGATACTTATATGATAGGCCCTTCCGTGGCAAGGGGCAGTGAGTGTGTAATGCCGATGTGGTGAGTAGGATGGCCTACTCTGAGAGCGACTCCTGCCATAAAAATTTAGCATTTAAAATTATGTCTGTTTGGTTTCGGCACATGTAACCATATTTTTCCAAAGAATACTGCTCCTCTACTTCCTCCAGCCACATAGATCTAGTCAGAGATACTGACTTTTTCCAGTGGCGGGCTATTAGCCTCCTCGCACTATTAATGCCGATCTGTAAGACCAACAGTCTTAACCTGCACTTCAATTTGGGCATGTTGTTCAACAGTGCCATGTTTGGGGTCAGTGTAAATGTTTCAGCCACACATTTCTTAAATTGTAGTTCAACAATTTTCCACAATGAGTGGATTTTAGGGCAGTGCCACCACATGTGTAGCAAGTCACCACGTTCTCCACACTCACGCCAACACAGGTCAGGTGCATTGGGGTATATACTCGATAACCTAGATGGGGTCAGGTACCACCGCAAGAGGATTTTGAAGTTTAATTCTAATAATACGGGAGAGGTTGAGGATTTTTTGACTGATCTAAAAATTTGTTCCCAGGTTTCAGGCTCTATGTGTTCTTTTAAGTCTGAACTCCATCTATCTGTGTAGGTCGGCAACACTGCCGTCGGGTTATTTATAAGTAGCTTACGTGAAATGGAAAGAGTACCTCTCGGTGTAATGCCAGTGTAGCACAACTGCTCAAAGGTAGTCAACTGTCTCAGAAGATCCGATTTAAATGGGGAGTGTATATATAGTGGTGTAACTGTGCATATTTAAGCCATTTTGTAAATCTTCCATCAGCTATATTAGTTAATTTATCCCTCTCTAGAAGTTTGTCTGCTTCTATGAAGTTAAATAATGGGATTGTGTAATCCCACTCCGTCAATCTTTGAAACCCTTTATCTAGACCTCCTACCATTTCTATATTTAGTGTAATCGGGAACAAGGGAGATCTGTAGGTAGAGATGTAAGGTCTGGAGGCTATAATGTGGTCCCAGTTTTTAAAAAGTTGCTTATGTAATTCGAGTTGTCGGCACTGGGGGGGTCTGAGGTCTTTTGATACCCAGCAAAGGGCCTGCACGAGAGGTGCCCTAAGAATGTGTGAGTCCAACGTCACCCATGCCTTGCGCTCTTGTGTATTATGCCAGTCTAGTATCCGTTGCAATGTCACAGCTTGGTAATAGTCTTCTATCTTAGGTAAACCTAATCCACCATTCAAAATAGGTCTGTGCATCGTGTTTCTGTTAATTCTCGGTCTACACCTACCCCATATGAATGTATTTATGCATCTTTGAAGTCTAGTTATATACCAACTGGGCAGATGGAGGGGTACTGTTTGCAATATATACAAGATTCTAGGTAGTGTGGTCATTTTTATCGCCTGTATCCTCCCCCACCATGACAGAGGTTTGTTCGTCCACATTTTGAGGTCGCGTTGTGTATTAATGAGCAGTGTATTATAGTTTTTGTCAAATAATGTTGTCTGGTTAGGGGATAAATGAACTCCCAGGTATTTTATTGAATCTACTTTTAATCTAAGCGGGCACATCCGCGACAGGGATGTGAAATTAGGACCTGGCATATTAATGTTTAAAATTTCGGACTTTTGTTTGTTAACTAAGAAGTTAGAAAAATTTCCGAACCTATCTAGTTCTGAAAGGACCTCAGGGATAGATGTAGAGGGGGATGATATCGTGAATAGTACGTCATCGGCGTACATAGCAACTTTATAATCGAGCTGGCCAATTGCTATCCCTTTTGTGTTCTGGTTTCTGCGTATGTGAGATGCAAGAACTTCCATCTGTAAGATAAATAAAATCGGGGACAGGGGACATCCCTGTCGCGTACCATTGTGAATCGGAAATGCTGACGATAAAATCCCGTTTGCCTTTACTTTAGCACTGGGGTGGCTATATAAACTAAAAATCCTTCTTAATGTTTTGGGGCTGAATCCTATGTTTTTTAACGTTAATTTTAGAAATTGCCAATCAGTCCTATCAAATGCTTTCTCAGCATCTATAGCCACTAAAACTGACTCAATACCTTGGTGTTTAGCATAGTCAATGAGTGTTAGGGCTCTAAGGGTATTGTCCCTCGCCTCTCGGCCAGGGACAAATCCCACTTGATCAGTATGTATTATATCTCTGAGAACCGTATTAAATCGGTTCGCTAAGATTTTTCCCAACAACTTTATATCTGTATTCAGTAGTGAAATCGGGCGGTAACTGGCTGGGTCATCTTGTGGTTTGTCCGGCTTTAAAATTACAGAAATATGGGCATTTAGGGAATCTCTGGGGAGCTGTGTGTCTCCATCCAATGCATTAAAAAGTGTCAGCAAGTGTGGGGCTATTATTTGGCTAAATGATTTATAATAAAGGTTTGTGAGGCCGTCGGGACCGGGGCTTTTCCCTACTGGGAGATCTTTAATAGCTTTTATTATCTCTAGTAGTGTGATAGGTCTCTCTAGGTCTGAGATTTGGGTTTGTGATAGTTTGTTCAGGTTCGCTGACTCTATATATTCTATAGTTTGTTGTATGGGTGTTGCGTCATGGTTAGCGTTTAGATTATATAGCTGGTGGTAGAAGTTTTGAAAGTGAGATGCTATGGCCTTACTATCTTGGATATATGTTCCTTGTTGTGTTTTTAATCTGTGTATGTGTGTGAGGGAATCTCTTTCCCTCAGAGTGTTCGCGAGTATTCTACCTGGGCGGTTGCCTTCATAAAAATATTTCTTTCGGAGCTGTAACGCTTTCCTCTGGGCCTCTGAGTAGAGGAGCGTTTTGAGTTCGTTTCTAGCGGTTGTTAATTCGCGGAGAGTGATTGAATTGGAAGGGGAGTTCTTGTGTTGTATTTCTAGGGTGTGTATTTTGGTGGTTAGGTGTGTCAAATGACTGTCATATTGTTTCTTAAGTCGTGCCTTGTGTTTAATACATTCCCCTCGAAAAACTGCTTTATGGGCTTCCCATACATAAAGAGGGGATGTTTCGGGGATTGCATTGAGGTTAAAGTATTCCGTCAGGGTAGTCGTCAGAGCTTGTGCAGTTGGTGGATGTTGTATCAGATATGCATCTAATCTCCAGATAAAAGGGTGTATTGGTATATCTGGCCAGTTCATTTTCAAGCTTATCGTGGAATGGTCAAACCATGCCGTCGGGGTGATATCTGTGTCAGTCATTAGGGAGAGGCTTGCTTGGTCTAGGTACAAGTGGTCTATTCTAGAGTACATTGCCCACGGGTGGGAGTAGAAAGTGTAGTTACGCTGTGAGGGGTATTGTGCTCTCCATGTGTCAACTAAACCCGAGTGCCTAATGCAATGAAATACTGAGTTAGGTGGGCGCTGTGCAGTTGTGGAAGTTGAATCTAAGAGAGGATCTAACACCGTATTAAGGTCCCCTCCCATTATCACTGTACCTTTACGAACTTCTTGTAGCATCACTTTTAATTTGTTGAAAAATCTATTTCTATGTGAACTGGGGGCATATATATTCACCAACGTAATAGGTCTGTTGTGTATAAGACCAATTAGTATAAGTATTCTACCCTCACCATCCGATGTAGTATGGAGGAGTTCGAACGGTAGGGAATGATGGATGAGAATGCCCACTCCGTTTTTTTTTTTGTGTTCATGAGAATTATAAAAGCTGAGTGGGAAATTTTTATTGTGTAATTTAGGTTCATTCCCTTTGGAGAAGTGAGTCTCCTGTATAAACACTATTGAACCTTTTTGTTTATTAAACCACTGTAGGGCTACTGACCTTTTTGTAGGAGAGTTGAGGCCCTTGGCGTTTTGTGAGACTATCAAAACTGTCTTATGTGCCATGTTTGCATCTGGTCCTACGTGGTGCTATAAAGTGTTGTTTAAAGTATCTTACCATTAGATGTCGCCCTAGATTGCGATGGAGTCCTACCCTTGTGTTATGTTGCATAAACCTTAGAGAGCAAAGAATTGTATCACAACTACCGTCATTTAACTGCCTGGACCTGGGGATCGACCTGAGCTTCATGAGGATACTGAAATAGAACAATGAACAATTAAACAAACATTTCAACAAACTACAAACAAATTCAACAAGGTTAACAAATTTAACTAACATTTCTAAATTCAGGAAAAGGAAATTTGTTCCGTTTCCTGATATAGAAATGAGGGAGGAGGTGTAGCACTGAATTAGTACTACTTTCATTCCCCATTAATTGCTGAAGAATAATTCTTATGAAGGGAATTCACAAGTTGCAGGGACATCTCAAGGGATCTTAAAGTTATTCAATGTCTCTAGGATAGAATAAGCCCAACATTTAACTTTGGCTACAACTGTTCATCAACTAGGTATTCTTGGAGCAATACTTAGTAGAGAGCAGGGAATTCCACTCAGGCAAAGAGTCATCTGTTAGTCTCGTCCAAGTATGATTACTTTTGTGTTTCAACTCTACAATGTGCCCCCTCAGGGTGGATCTACAGTGCAAGGTTGAGGGGCGAGGGATGTTAAGGGGGTTTCTTTGTCTTTAAAGTTATGGCAGTGGAGAATAACATCGCGGGGTGGGCGCCTTTGCTGAGGGTCTAGGTTTCAGAGCTCTGTGCATTCTGTCAATAGAAATATTGGCGCTTTCTTTGTTATCCAAAAGAGAGTCAAAGAGGTCCTGTATGTATTGTGGCAGTGCGGTAGCTAAAATGTTCTCAGAGATCCCTCTTATCCTTAGATTTTGGCGTCTCCCACGATTGTCCAGATCTTCAATCTGCATTTGCATCATTTTAATTTCACTGCTTTGGTGTTGAAGCTGCATGTCATGTAGATTAGTTGATTCAGAAATTTCCTCTGCATGCTCCTCTAATTGTAGTACTCTGTTTCCTAAGTCTACAACATCTTTTTTGACTTCAGTTAAACTCTCCTTTATAAGTTGGCTGACTTGATTCATGAAGGATACAAAGTCCTCTTTGGTCGGGAGAGACTGTAGATCTGCTTTAGTGATGGGGAGATTAGGGTCTGGTATTGAGGCTTCTGAATCTTCCTCTGGTGCGTCACTGTTAGATTGTGGTGAATTGGGTAGAGCAGAAGCAGCAGTGTCAGCAGTTCTGAAATAGGAGTTTAATTTAATGGCAGTTGCTGCAGCTACCTTGCTAACTTTGTCCCCTTTAGGGGGTCTTTTAGATGTCATTTTTGCTAAGAGTCCAGCTTAGAGTGGAAGGTGACCAGTGCCTGTAATTCTTGCAAGTTATTTTTATTAATTACTGTGCCGTATGTTGTGGCCAGCAGGTAGAGGATGCTTTTAGAGAGATTATGGCTGAGTTAAATTTATTATTGCTCCCAGGGGGAAGGAAATGCTGAACTTCTATTGAGTCCTTTCAGTGTTGTTTATGTACCCCTTATAGAAAGCCCACTAGGACCGGTCCCTGCTCCAAATAAATTAATGTCTGTTTACGTGTCAGTCTTTTAGTGATGCAGGGTCACTTTAGCTTACCCCCTTGTCTGCTTAATTCGCGGCACGCTGCACAGCTGGCAGATTTTATCCTTCTCCTCTCTCTTAGAGGTTTGCACGCGATGCAGGCTGATTCCGATTACCCTCTGTTAGTTGTTACATGGCAGTAGCTAGGATCGTTGTCGGAGCAAACCCGACCGGAAATCTCCGTGAAGCGGTAATTTGTTTTCAGGCCTCCTCTGTTACTTCCGTCACAGCCTTCATAGGCCTTTACTGCTACGCCTGTGTGCGAGTGTAGGCATTGAAAATGGCGCCTCCCCGCTACATCACCCGCGCCTTGTATGTCATCTGTCACTGCCAGGAGTGCTGAGAGTCATCCATTGTCCCAAAAGTGGATGCTGTAGGTGTTCCGCTATCTTTATGTGTCACTCTTCTCATCCTTTTCTGCCCTTCTGATTAACTTTAAGGGGAATACCACACGGAGCATTACAATTTTGCAGCCATGCTGGATCTCGGCTGGCTCCGCCTCCCGTCATGTTATGTTTTATCTGCTCTACATGCTGTTGTATTATATTGTACACAAGTGACATAAACAGGTTTAATATCACTTAATCACCTCTTTACCATAATAAAAATACAGAAAGAGCTCTGATTATTTCTCATCTCTTATTTTTGGCTTCTTCCTTTCTTCTCACAGGTGTCACATTTATATCATCTGACTCAGTCACTGATGATAAACAAGATGAACAAACACAGGAAGCAGATGGCAGAGGAGTTCCTGAGCCAGGCCCTGGGCATCATCTGCCTGCTGACCGGAGAGGTGGGAGCTGCTGGCGCATGCCATGATGACACTGGTCCTATTTACTGTGCTTCTTCTTATCCACCAGATCATCTCACTGACCCTAACTTTAGCTCACCCAGACCATCTCACTAACCCTTACTTCAGTTTACCCAGAACATCTCAATAACCCTAACTTCAGCTCACCCAGACTATCTCACTTATCCTAACTTCAGGTCACCCAGATCATCTCAATAACCCTAACTTCCGTTTACTCAGACCCTCTCACTAACCCTAACTTCAGTTTACCCAGAATATATTACTAACCCTAACTTCAGCTCACTCAGGCCATCTCACTTATCCTAACTTCAGGTCACCCAGATCATCTCAATAACCCTAACTTTAGTTTACCCAGACCATCTCAGTTATCCTAAATTCAGATCACTCAGATCACCTCACTAACCCTAACTTCAGCTCACCCAGACCATCTAACTTATCCTTACTCCAGATCACCCAGATCATCTCAATAACCCTAACTTCAGTTTACCCAGATCCTCTTAATAACCCTAACCTCAGTTTACCCAGACCCTCTTAATAACCTTAACTTCAGTTTACCCAGACCCTCTCGCTAACCCTAACTTCAGTTTACACAGACCATCTCGCTAACCCTAACTTCAGTTTACCCTTACCATCTCACTAACCCTAACTTTAGGTTACCCAGAAGATCTCACTAACCCTAACTTCAGCTCACCGAGACCATCTCACAACCCTAACTTCAGTTTACCCAGACCATTTCACAAACCCTAACTTCAGTTTACCCAGACCATCTCACTAACTCTAACTTTAGGAAACCCAGACCATCTCATTAACCCTAACTTTAGGTTACCCAGAAGATCTCACCAACCCTAACTTTAGCTCACCCCGACCATCTCACTAACCCTAACTTCAGTTTACCCAGACCCTCTCAGTAACCCTAACTTCAGTTTACCCTTACCATCTCACTAACCCTAACTTCAGTTTACCCTTACCATCTCACTAACCATAACTTCAGTTTACCCTTACCATCTCACTAACCATAACTTCAGTTTACCCTTACCATCTCACTAACACTAACTTTAGATTACCCAGAAGATCTCACTAACCCTAACTTCAGCTCACCCAGACCATCTCACTTACCCTAACTTCAGTTTACCCTTACCATCTCACTAACCCTAACTTTAGGTTACCCAGAAAATCTCACCAACCCTAACTTTAGCTCACCCCGACCATCTCACTAACCCTAGCTTCAGCTCACCCAGACCATTTCACAAACATTAACTGCAGTTTACCCAGACCATCTCACTAACCCTAACTTTAGGTTACCCAGAAGATCTCACCAACCCTAACTTTAGCTCACCCCGCCCTTCTCACTAACCCTAACTTTAGTTTACTCAGACCATTTCACAAACATTAACTTCAGTTTACCCAGACCCTCTCACTAATCCTAACTTCAGTTTACCCAGAAGATCTCACCAACCCTAACTTTAGCTCACCCCGCCATTCTCACTAACCCTAACTTTAGTTTACTCAGACCATTTCACAAACATTAACTTCAGTTTACCCAGACCCTCTCACTAATCCTAACTTCAGTTTACCCAGAAGATCTCACCAACCCTAACTTTAGCTCACCCCGCCCATCTCACTAACCCTAACTTTAGTTTACTTAGGCCATTTCACTAACCATAACTTCAGTTTACCCAGACCATCTCACTAACCATAACTTTAGGTTACCCAGAAGATCTCACTAACCCTAACTTCAGCTCACGCAGACTATCTCACTAACCCTAATTTCAGGTTACCCAGAAGATCTCACTGACCCTAACTTCAGCTCCCCCAGACCATCTCACTAACCCTAACTTCAGTTTACCCAGACCATCTCACTAACCCTAACTTCAGTTTACCCAGACCATCTCACTAACCCTAACTTCAGTTTACCCAGACCATCTTACTAACCCTAACTTTAGGTTAACCAGAAGATCTCACTAACCCTAACTTCAGCTCACGCAGACTATCTCACTAACCCTAACTTCAGGTTACCCAGAAGATCTCGCTGACCCTAACTTCAGTTTACCCAGACCATCTTACTAACCCTAACTTCAGTTTACCCAGACCATCTCACTAACCCTAACTTCAGGTTACCCAGAAGATCTCGCTGACCCTAACTTCAGTTTACCCAGACCATCTTACTAACCCTAACTTCAGTTTACCCAGACCATCTCACTAACCCTAACTTCAGTTTACCCAGACCATTTCACAGACATTAACTTCAGTTTACCCAGACCATCTCACTAACCCTAACTTTAGGTTACCCAGAAGATCTCACCAACCCTAACTTTAGCTCACCCAGACCATCTCGCTAACCCTAACTTCAGTTTACCCTGACCATCTCACTAACCCTAACTCCAGTTTACCCAGACCATCTCACAAACCATAACTTCAGGTTACCAAGACCATTTCACTAACCCTAACTTCAGCTCACCCAGACCATGTCACTAACCTTTACCAGCTCACCCAAACCATCTCACTAACCCCATCTTCAGCTTACCCAGACCATCTCACTGACCCTTACTTTAGCTCTCCCACTTGCACAACCTACATCCACAATACCTTCTCCGGCACCCAGGGTCCTCTGCACAACCCTACATTGTAAAATCTCTACCAGCACTCAGTATTCCCTGTACATCCCAAAACATCCCCTGCACAAGTTTCCACTGTAAAACCTTCTTGGTGCTCAGGGTCACCTGCAAAACCTTCCAGTATTAAACCTACCCCAGCACCCATGGTTCCTTGCATAACCCTTTATCAAACAACCTCCCCCTGCAGTGTCCCCTACATAACTGTTCACCTTAAAATATTCCTCAGCACCTATGGACCCCTGCTCAACTATCAACTGTAAAACACCGCTAAGCACACAGGGTCCTCTGCAGAAACCTTCACTGCAACCCCCCCCCCCCCCCCCCCCCCACAGCACCCGGGACCACTGTACAATCCTTTACTTAAAAATTTAACAACCCAAGCCACGCACCCTCAGTTGCATAACCCTCCCATGCCCTACTACATAACTCCCATGGCAGATCCTAAGGGTTCCCCTGCATAATACCAAACAAAACATAAACAATATAAAACACTAGTTACCAAGGGCTACCTTGAATGCGAGGAACCTACTATTACCCAATGATCTTCAGCATTTTCAAACAACAGAAGACCCACAAAGTAATTCTGTCTGCTACATAACTGTGTTGATCAAGACTGTAGCAAAAAACCTTAATTTAAAGAGATTTAGAAGTAAATGAGAACTGGAGAAATGTTACTCCAGAGAAACAGAGTCTGATGATTTTCTCTTATGTTTTATAGGAATATGTCATTGTGAAAAAGAGACACTCCCAGAACACTATTCACCGGCAGAGTAGAGAGGTAAGTACTGCTGGAGAATGTAACATTATATCAGAGTCATATTACAGTGACGCCCTTTACTAACCTATTTGGCCCTGTGCGTGTATTTCCTACCGTCTGTCTGCGTCTCTGTATGTTTTCAGTATCATTATCCCCTAACAGTAGCATTCACCGGCTGAGAGGTGGGTGAGCACTGCTGGGGAATGTGACATTATACCAGAGTCAAGGCACAGTGACGCCCATTACGTAACCAAATGTCTGTGTCTCTGTATGTTCTTAGTAACATTACGCTGGCTCTGTTAGTAAAAGTGTGTGACAGAACCAGTCCCTGTGTCAGCGCTGAATGAGTTGTGTGTGTTTCAGGTGCCTATAAAGTGTGATGACGTTGCTGTGTATTCCTCTATGGAGGAGTGGGAGTATATAGAGGGACACAAGGAGCTTTACAAGGATGTTATGATGGAGACTCACCAAGCACTAAGTACTATGGAGATCTCAGAAAACAAGAGCTCAGGTAACTTTGTTTAGTAGTAAAATATGTTGTATACAGGGTGTGTCTGGGCTATGACCCAAGATGGCTGCTAAACTGGAGGCTCTGACAGAAAAGTTGTATTTATTTATTTATACATGTACTGTATGTATCTCTATGTTAAAGCCCTTTGCAGTCCTTTTTTTTTATTTATTTTTTTATTTAACTGTTTTTTATTAAGTTTTTGAAACAGGAATACAGAAGATACAGTTGTACATATAATATGCAACAAAAAGAAAAACAAAGCTGTAGAGGTGACACGGAATCAGAGCATGTGACTATGTATATAGATGATGGTCAATTTGTATAAAAATACATAATATAACTGGAGTAAGGAAATATTGCTATACATAGCAGTGGGTTTTCCCCCCGTATTCTGGGGGGGCAGTCTTGTGTTACATAATAAAGAGTAGTAATACAATGACCCTAGATCTAAGTTATTATTTCCTTTGATCCCATATTTAACAAATATCTGCAATAAAATCTTGTTTGCCTAAGAATGTGTAGTGTATTCTTTCTAAAGATAGGATGTAATCTACTTCTCTCTGCCACATGGAGAGAGTGGGGATTTGTGTAGACTTCCAGAACCTGGGTATAAGGCGTTTGGCACAGTTGAGCATGCACCGAAATAGCTGTCTACGGTAGATGCAAGGTATAGGAGGAGTGTTGTGCAAGAGGATTACACTAGGAGAAAGTGTTACGTTAAGACCCAGTGTATTGTTAATACATCTGGAAATATCCTTCCAATAAGTTTGTAGGAGGGGACAAGCCCACCAGATATGTGATAGGATTCCTGTTCCACCGCAATGCCTCCAACACAAAGAGGAGGAGTTTGGGTAGATGCTATGTAGACGATGCTGGGTTAGGTACCATCTAGATAATAGCTTGTAGTTCATTTCTGCAAACATCAATGAGGGAGATGATTTTTTAGTTTCCACAAAAATATTGCTCCACTGGGCTTCAGTTAGGGTGAGATCAAGCTCTCTCTCCCATTTAGCTATATAAGAGGGTTGTTTGGCTGGGTATGAGCCTCTGAGCAGTTTATATATGATAGAGATTTGGGATCTCGTCATGTCTGAGGTCGTGCATAAAGATTCAAAAGGGTAAAGGGGCCTGGTCAAGTCATTAGTGTAGGGGCTATTTGTTATGGCATGTCTTAGGTGTAGAGAGGGGAACCAGAGGTGGAAAGGGGGGCCAAGCAGCTGGGAGAGTTCCTGTTGTAAACAAATCTGGCCATTGTTAAGCACCAAGTGTGCCGGGACATTAGAGGGTGAGTCAGCAATGGACGGGGTCTGTAAGGAGTGTGGTTGTAGTAGCAGAGGGTTATTAAGGAGAGGAGTAAGGGGTGAGGGTATAGTCGAGATGGGAATGTCTGAGGCTAGGGTTTTATCCCATACTTTCAGAGTAGCGACCACGTAGTAGTTTTCTCCAACATTGGTGTGTCCGGTCCACGGCGTCATCCTTACTTGTGGGATATTCTCTTCCCCAACAGGAAATGGCAAAGAGTCCCAGCAAAGCTGGTCACATGATCCCTCCTAGGCTCCGCCCACCCCAGTCATTCTCTTTGCCGTTGCACAGGCAACATCTCCACGGAGATGGTTAAGAGTTTTTTGGTGTTTAAATGTAGTTTTATTCTTCTATCAAGTGTTTGTTATTTTAAAATAGTGCTGGTATGTACTATTTACTCTGAAACAGAAAAGGATGAAGATTTCTGTAAGAGGAAGATGATTTTAGCAGACAGTAACTAAAATCGATTGCTGTTTCCACACAGGACTGTTGAGATGAAGTAACTTCAGTTGGGGGAAACAGTTAGCAGTCTTTTCTGCTTAAGGTATGACTAGCCATATTTCTAACAAGACCATGTAATGCTGGAAGGCTGTCATTTCCCCTCATGGGGACCGGTAAGCCATTTTCTTAGTTAAACATAAAAGAATAAAGGGCTTCAAAAAGGGCTTAAAAACTGGTAGACATTTTTCTGGGCTAAAACAATTGCTTTACTAGGCATATTATGCAGATTCTAACTAATTATTGGTATTATAATCTTGGGGAACGTTTAGAAAAACGGCAGGCACTGTGTTGGACACCTTTTTCAGATGGGGGCCTTTCTAGTTATAGACAGAGCCTCATTCTGGGACTGTATAGGGGTTAAATGTAAAAACGGCTCCGGTTCCGTTAATTTAAGGGTTAAAGCTCTGAAATTTGGTGTGCAATACTTTTAATGCTTTAAGACACTGTGGTGAAATTTTGGTGAATTTTGAACAATTCCTTCATACTTTTTCACATATTCAGTAATAAAGTGTTTTCAGTTTGAAATTTAAAGTGACAGTAACGGTTTTATTTTAAAACGTTTTTTGTGCTTTGTTGACAAGTTTAAGCCTGTTTAACATGTCTGTACCATCAGATAAGCTATGTTCTATATGTATGAAAGCCAATGTGTCTCCCCATTTAAATTTATGTGATAATTGTGCCATAGTGTCCAAACAAAGTAAGGACAGTAATGCAACAGATAATGATATTGCCCAAGATGATTCCTCAAATGAGGGGAGTAAACATGATACTACATCATCCCCTACTGTGTCTACACCAGTTATGCCCACACAGGAGGCCCCTAGTACATCTAGTGCGCCAATACTTTTTACCATGCAACAATTAACGGCTGTAATGGATAACTCCATAGCAAATCTTTTATCCAAAATGCCTACTTATCAGAGAAAGCGCGATTGCTCTGTTTTAAACACTGAAGAGCAAGAGGACGCTGATGATAATTGTTCTGACATACCCTCACACCAATCTCAAGGGGCCATGAGGGAGGTTTTGTCTGATGGAGAAATTTCAGATTCAGGAAAAATTTCTCATCAAGCTGAACCTGATGTTGTGACATTTAAATTTAAATTAGAACATCTCCGCGCACTGCTTAAGGAGGTGTTATCTACTCTGATGATTGTGACAATTTGGTCATTCCAGAGAAATTATGTAAGATGGACAAGTTCCTAGAGGTTCCGGTGCCCCCCGACGCTTTTCCTATACCCAAGCGGGTGGCGGACATAGTAAATAAAGAGTGGGAAAGGCCCGGCATACCTTTTGTTCCCCCCCCTATATTTAAGAAATTATTTCCTATAGTCGACCCCAGAAAGGACTTATGGCAGACAGTCCCCAAGGTCGAGGGGGCGGTTTCTACTCTAAACAAACGCACTACTATTCCTATCGAAGATAGTTGTGCTTTCAAAGATCCTATGGATAAGAAATTAGAGGGTTTGCTTAAAAAGATTTTTGTACAGCAAGGTTACCTTCTACAACCAATTTCATGCATTGTTCCTGTCACTACGGCAGCGTGTTTCTGGTTCGAGGAACTAGAAAAATCGCTCAGTAAAGAATCTTCGTATGAGGAGGTTATGGACAGAGTTCAAGCACTTAAATTGGCTAACTCTTTTGTTTTAGATGCCGCTTTGCAATTAGCTAGATTAGCGGCGAAAAATTCAGGGTTTGCTGTCGTGGCGCGCAGAGTGCTTTGGCTAAAGTCTTGGTCAGCGGATGTGTCTTCCAAGACAAAATTGCTTAACATTCCTTTCAAAGGTAAAACATTATTTGGACCTGATTTGAAAGAGATTATTTCAGACATCACAGGGGGAAAGGGCCACGCCCTCCCACAGGATAGGTCTTTTAAGGCTAATAATAAGCCTAATTTTCGTCCCTTTCGCAGAAACGGACCAGTCTCTAATTCTGTATCCTCTAAGCAAGAGGGTAATACTTCACAACCCAAACCAGCCTGGAAACCAATGCAAGGCTGGAACAAGGGTAAGCAGGCCAAGAAGCCTACCACTGCTACCAAAACAGCATGAAGGGATAGCCCCCGATCCGGGACCGGATCTAGTGGGGGGCAGACTTTCTCTCTTTGCTCAGGCTTGGGCAAGAGATGTTCAGGATCCTTGGGCGCTAGAAATAGTTTCTCAAGGTTATCTCCTGGAATTCAAGGAACTACCCCCAAGGGGAAGGTTCCACAGGTCTCAATTATCTTCAAACCAAATAAAGAGACAGGCATTCTTACATTGTGTAGAAGACCTGTTAAAGATGGGAGTGATACATCCAGTTCCAATAAGAGAACAAGGAATGGGATTTTATTCCAATCTGTTCATAGTTCCCAAAAAAGAGGGAACATTCAGACCAATTTTGGATCTAAAGATCCTAAACAAATTTCTCAGGGTACCATCGTTCAAAATGGAAACTATTCGAACGATCCTACCTACTATCCAGGAAAATCAATTTATGACTACCGTGGATTTAAAGGATGCGTACCTACATATTCCTATCCACAAGGAACATCATCAGTTCCTAAGGTTCGCTTTTCTGGACAAGCATTACCAGTTTGTGGCACTTCCATTTGGATTAGCCACTGCTCCAAGGATTTTCACAAAGGTACTAGGGTCCCTTGTAGCGGTTCTAAGACCAAGGGGCATTGCAGTAGTACCTTAGAAATGAGGATTTTTCTGACAGAGGTCAGAAAATCAAAACTTCTAAGCTCTTGTCAAGTACTTCATTCTGTTCCTCGTCCTTCCATAGCGCAGTGCATGGAAGTAATAGGATTGATGGTTGCAACAATGGACATAGTTCCTTTTGCACGAATTCATCTAAGACCATTACAACTGTGCATGCTCAGACAGTGGAATGGGGATTATACAGACTTGTCTCCGACGATTCAAGTAGATCAAAAGACCAGAGATTCACTCCGTTGGTGGCTGACCCTGGACAATCTGTCACAGGGAATGAGCTTCCGCAGACCAGAGTGGGTCATTGTCACGACCGACGCCAGCCTAGTGGGCTGGGGCGCGGTCTGGGAATCCCTGAAAGCTCAGGGTCTATGGTTTTGGGAAGAGTCTCTTCTCCCGATAAACATTCTGGAACTGAGAGCGATATTCAATGCTCTCAGAGCTTGGCCTCAACTAGCAAAGGCCAAATTCATAAGGTTTCAGTCAGACAACATGACGACCGTTGCATATATCAATCATCAGGGGGGAACAAGGACTTCCCTGGCGATGAAAGAAGTGACCAAGATAATTCAATGGGCGGAGGATCACTCCTGCCACTTGTCTGCGATCCACATCCCAGGAGTGGAAAATTGGGAAGCGGATTTTCTGAGTCGTCAGACATTCCATCCGGGGGAGTGGGAACTCCATCCGGAAATCTTTGCCCAAATAACTCAATTATGGGGCATTCCAGACATGGATCTGATGGCGTCTCTTCAGAACTTCGCGCTATCCCGATGCACGTTAAATTCAATTACACTCAAGCGAACACGTTTGCTTTCAACTCATAGGGGCCTATTTACTATGGTGCGAGCGGACATGATCCGATATAGCGGCATTTATTATTGCACCAGCAGTTCTTGTGAACTGCTGGTGCAATGCCGCCCCCTGCAGATTCGCTAGCAGGGGATGTCAATCAACCCGATCGCCCAAAGATGCGTGCAAAGAGCCACAATAAACCCCCTATCGCTCACATTCAACAGTTAGCGCATCACTCGTAATCTAGCCCTAAATTAACAGATTTAGATAAGATTTGTAGTTTTAACCTAGGAAACACATAAGTTCAATATGTTAGTCAGGGACCCCTATAGTATTTTTTTTTATTTCTTTTTGTAAGCTTGTTGCTCAGTGGATACTATTGTTAAGTCTAATGCCTATTCAATTAGGGCTGCAGTCACAACCTAGGGCTCTAGTTTTAATTAAAAATATTAAAGAGTTCCTTACTTATAGCTGTCACGGATGCCCCATCCCTGAACCTTTAATGGGGGACATAAAAATGTAATTTTAATAATTATTATTATAATGGAAAGTGAATTTCAAAATACTGTTACCAGGTAAGGTAGGAGGGCAGCACTGAAAAAACAATAAGTTCAGCAAGTTCCCTACCTCCCTGGCTGTTTTTCTATTGAGAAGGGATTGAAATATTAACAATCTGCAGCCAGACAAACTCCATAGGAAGTATGCACTCCTTTGATTGGCTGAAACACATTTATTTAAAGGGACAATAAACACCACTAACATCTCTATTTATTCCCGCACAACATTACCAATCAACCATTATTCACATACCCCCAATAGTAAAGAACATCATCAGCCATATATATCGTTAGCGTTATCATCTAAATCTATGTGTCCAAAATGGCCCCCCAACTCCTCCTCCCTGTACCTTCTTCATCAACGTTCAATATTTTTTTGAATACCTCTGCTCGTTTACGATGTTTTCAACAGTGTCATCACGCAGTGCAGGTGACATATGAACGTTACTGGCATGGCGATGCGCACCGCAATGATTTCCCCTATCTTCATTACCGGATGATCCGAGGGAACACTTTTAGTATCAGAATCTGTCTGTAGCGTTCAATTTCAAGCACAGAAAAGTGGTTATCGAATGGTTCCAGTTTTTTAGTTCCCCCTAGACGTTGTGCATGCGCAAATTCAGCGCGTCACGTGTGATCAGATACGATGACGTAAGCGCAACAGTCTGTGAAAGGAATGATACAATAATTTGCAAGTCGCTTACTAGAGGAGCATGTGGAATCAAGGTTAGGAAGAAGTATTCTTAGGGGCTGAGTTTGAGGGCTATTTTTAACAGTCTGGATGCACTGTTTGAATTTACAAGGAGACACAATGCGATGTGAAGAGGTATATTTAAAACATTGCAGAATAATCAACAGGCTCACTACTATTGAATAAGGTAAATTTATATGGAGTGTTTTACTGTCCCTTTAATTGGTTCTGTTTTAGCCAATCAAGAGTCGAGTTAATGACCAATCAGGAATTTCTGCAGCTGACATTCTGCTATTGGTTGCCTTTCCATCATACTGCTAATTGATCACAGTGTCTAGATTCTGGCTGCCATTGTTCAGTGTCTAAGAAAGGGAAAGTTTTTTTTTTACTGTTTTATGGCACCTAGACTGTGATAAGAAGTGCTATTTATAACCATGCAGTTCCCTCAATAAAACAGACAGTGTCACTGGGATGAATGGGCTATTATCACTTCATGAGCTTTTATCACTAAAGGATCTAGTTACATTGAGCCTGCTGTGACCCACAGGGCTGAGCAACAGACCCTTTCCACTGGAGTGGTGGAGAATATCGCTGGAGTCTCCCTGTTAGAAGCTGGTCCTTTGCAGGAACCAGGAAAGCCACGTTGACTGCAGGACTGACCGCTTCTCCCTCCAACAACCACTGGCAACACCCACCCTGTGACAATAGCGTGCTTATGTTCTACACCCTATTTTTTGTTCAGCAACCAAGGCACCTGCTCATGACATAGCTGAGGACATATAGCCCTATCTTTTTGAGTTCTATATGATTTATACCTTGCGCTAAGGACTCATGGTTACTTACAACTCCATTGGTGAAACTTAAACTTAGTGTAGTGGATGCATTTTGGTTGGCTGGCCTAACTGATCAGTATTACTAACATGACCATGTTCAGTGCATAACTTAAAGAGGTGACTCATTAGCTCCAGGGGCCGAACTACCATTGGTGCAGCAGCTGCAGTGGTACCGGGGACCCAAGGTCTGGGGGGCCCCATAGCAATCAGTCTATAAATTGGCTTGTGCAGAATGTGTACAATCCTAATACAGGTGAACCTTTTATTAGTGCAGGTTGTAGGTGTAGCTACCTCTTTATCTATCCTCAAAATCATTTTACAGAAAAACCTTTTGGAGGGCCCAAAAAATGTTTTGCACCAGGGTCCTCTGTTGAGTAGGTTCTCTACTGATTAATTCTTACTTGTATTTGCACAAGTCTTCCATCTATTAGTCAACTCCCCCATGGTTTGGCTGGAAATATAACTTTTTCATAGCTTTTTTTTTTGCCCCTATCATTTATTTTCTGTTTGATAGTATTTTATACGCCGGGTCCACAAGTGGCCCTTATATTCGCTTCGTGTTCCCCTTCACATATTTTCTTTGTAATGCTTTTAGTGGCCCAAAAATGTCCACTATATTTAAATAGGGATAATTATTTGTTATAGTTTTATAGTTTTTGAAACTATACAGGGATTTATTTCATACTAAAAATGAAGTTTATGTTATGGAACATTTGCTATTCACTTTACATATGTATATTGTAGCTTTGCTTTTTTTATACTGTTATATTTGTGATTCATGTATACGCATTTTGTGATCACTTTGATTTTTGAAAGCAAATGATGCTTGTACTTGTATCTATCTTACCTCCATAAAGAAAAGAAAAAATCTCATTCAGGAAAAGCACGTACACTAGTGAGCAACAGAGTGCAAATCTCTAGTGAATCTGTCATGTGTGAACTAATAAGCTGTCTGATTATAAACAAGTTTAATACCCAGCAACAATAATAAAAACACATTTAAAAGGTCAAGAGGGATTAATGTTAAATCAAATATATATATAATATTTTATAAGCGAAAAGTAACAAATGCTTTGTTTTTGTTCTTAAAAATGTATACATTTTAAAGGTATACTGAACCCAATTTTTTTTTCTATCGTGATTCAGATAGAGCATGCAATTTTAAGCAACTTTCTAATTTACTCCTATTATCATTTTATTTCCGTTCTCTTGCTATCTTTATTTGAAAAAGAAAGTCCAGAACCCTGGACAGCACTTGTTTATTGGTGGATGAATGTATCCACCAATCAGCAGCAACAACCCAGGTTGTTCACCAAAAATGGGTCGGCATCTAAGCTTACATTCTTGCTTTTCAAATAAAGATACCAAGAGAATGAAGAACATTTGCTAATAGGAGTAAATTAGAAAGTTGCTTAAAATTGCATGCTCTATCTGAATCACAAAATATAAAATTTGGGTTCAGTGTCCCTTTAAGATACCTTTTTACATGCAACAAAATGTGTTTCATATTGATTAAACAAAATAAAAGTATTGCATCTTTATTAGAATTAACAGGTCACAGTGATGAAAATCTAGACACAGGAGCACATGGTGAATTTCTACAGAATATTCAGCCAGTGGAAACCCCATCAGACGTTGCTGCAGGTGAGAGATCTATGGCAGAAGCTACTAGTAATGTTTTCTTCACCATTTATCTGAAAACTCAGGTGTTTAAATCTTTACTAATAATTATGTAAATGATAGACCCGAAGACAAACTAATTACAATCATTACAAACCAAACTGGTACTATAAAAGTCCAGATAAGCAGGGAGCGCCACAGAGTCCAGCCTAATATTGAGAAAAATGCAGATCAAATCAAGGATGATGGATCCCAGGAGTGGAAACGCGAATGCACAGATAAGCCGATCTCTTCAATCACACAAACTCGTAAAGGTATCATACAAACATCAGTTCTGAAAGACAGAAAAGAAGAGGCGCTTCCTTGTGCGTATCGGCTATATACAGATAGGCAAATGGCTACAGGTATCGATCGATCTCAATATACTCACAAAGGGAGCAGCACCGAGTTGTGCTATTATATAGGCAGATCCAGATAGAAATATTGTTTCTTACAGGATAAAGACGGGTTGGTTAAGATGAGAGAGCATATTCTCTAACCCATCTTTATTTAGAGCCATTTTATACCACAGTGGATATCCAGATACAGGTTACTCATACATATTCATACCAATCTTTACACATCTTTGACCAATTTTGCTAAGTCATTTTGCACATACAATTTACACACATTTAGAGCAGAATTTGATTCATTCATTTAGGCCCGGGTATTTCTATGACACTTAAGGGGTGGGAACTTCTCTGTGCTTTTTTCACAGCAAGTCAGTCCTATTGCAAATACGATTTGCTTCAGACTTACGCTTTGTAATAATAAGTTGTGAAATATCGCTACTTATGTTTTGGTAGCTAGTACAACTTCAATTGAGGAATGAGCGATATTGATACATTTTACTTCTATCTAGAAATAAGAACTTAAGTGCCATGAGTGTTAACACAGTGTATCTCTATTCACAAATAGGAATTTAGTTGATTTAATTACTAATTGGCAATGCAGTTGCTATCCATGATGTAGGAAGCCTTTTCTAATTGATTGGTTTAGGTAGATTTAAATAGCTAACAAAGCGATATGTTTTATGCCTGAGGAAATGGTCAGTGGACTGAGAAACGCGTAGCGTGCCAAACTGATCTATTTATGAGTTCTAAATTGTTTTAAAATTTGTTTTACTTCCATTCACGTGTGTTTATACATATCACTTCGCACTGCCTGGTCTGTACGATCACCTTATATTGCCAACCAGCTGGGCCTGGTTACCTGTGGCATTTCCTGAAGCCAAGTTGGACTGCAGCTTATTTGCGCTTAGAGTACACTGTATCCGGATTCTTGAGACCACGGTGTCAGCAAGCTGGAGCGCTGTGAGACTCAAGTCTGCCTCTAATAGCACAACTGGGTGCTGCTCCCTTTGTGAGTATATTGAGCGATACCTGTTGCCATTTGCCTATCTGTATATAGCCGATACGCACAAAAAAGTGCCTCTTCTTCTAATTACAATCATAAAATACTGATGTGTTGTTTAATATTACTGTATAGATGTCAGGGGTGTGGAAATTTAAAAAAAAAAAAAATCTACTTGTCCACAGGACTAAAGTGGTAGCCTAGTCTACTTGTCCCTTATGACAATCTACTTGTCCTGACACACAAATGTAATGGGACCAATCTATTTATCACAGAGGGGGGTACTATTTACACCACCCAACAATTAAAACAATTTAAAATAATATCCTGTTGTATAAGATAAGTTTGAAGAAAAAAAAAAGTAAATATTAAATATAACAATTTTTAAGATTATACATATATACTGTATTGTTAGAGGCATTAAAGGTAGACGCTCTGTTAGCGCACCTGCATAAAAACTCTCTGGTGCATAGTATTCATCTGCACTTTATGCTTTGAGGGCAGTGGCAAGTTGCAGTGGGCAGGGGTAATTAAGGGGATCCATGGGCAGATTGTGGGCTCCAAACAAGGGTGTTAGGACCCAATTTAAGGCACAATTTGTGCCCAGGTTTGTCAGCCCTGCGCTGAACATTTCTGCTCCACAATCGTGCACTCCTTTTAATTGTAGCCCACAGTGGTGATAAATTCATCATACAACATACTGTCTGTGCAATATGGCGCATATGCAAACTGCCACATATGTTACACACACTCGATCATTGCTAAACATACACTTGCTGGACCGTTAATGGCTGTTTGCTGTTAATTCATTGGTTTTTTTTTTAGTTATTTAGCGTTGTTTGTGCAAATATCCATCCATAGTATCAATGCTGAAAATGTTTAGACAGCGTTGCCAAGGCAACTATACAGTTGTATTCATAACTTTGTCAGTATTGTTTACCCATTTTTTTTTTAAAGGCAGCAATATTGTTACATGCATAATGTCATAAAAATAATATTCTTTAGGGTCAGAGTAAATCTCTAACTTGCCAGAGATGGGTGAAACATCCTCTCTGGTATCCAATGAGTTTGTGGGGGCTTTTTGTTTGGTTTTTAAAGTGCCATTTAATATTTAGTAGCTAGTGTTTCTTCTGCTGTCAGAGTGCTGGACACGTCTGTAAAACTCAGTGTTAGGGTTATGTCACTTGTCACTTGTCTCTTATACATTTTATGGCAATATACACTCATTACCTGCACACCTTCTACATATCTTTATGTATACTGTACTGTTGTGTGCGCTTCTGGTGCTGTTAGTAACGCTTTATGTTTTTACAGCCATTAAACTTAGTAAAGAATCAACAGAAAAGCTAAGACCATTTAAAAAAAAAATAAAAAAAATTGTGACAAGTGGCTTTTCTCTGCGCAGTTTAACCCTTGCATATATTTCTTGTGGCTGTAAAAACATAACCCTAACACTGAGTTTTACAGAGGTGTCCAGCACTCTGACTGCAGAAGAAACACTAGCTACTAAATATTAAATGGCACTTTAAAAAACAAACAAAAACCACCCACAAACTCATTGGATACAAGAGAGGATGTTTCACCCATCTCTGGCAAGTGAGAGATTTACTCTGACCCTAAAGGATATTATTTATATGACATTATGCATGTGATAAAATTGCTGCCTTTAAAAAAAAGAAAAATATAAAACCTATATATACACACAGAGAGAAGCACACTCACAGGAACGAACAACTGGCTCAATACTATTGTTAGCCTGTTCTATGGCGATTTACCACCTGGGTGCAGCTTCTTTTAGCCCAGTAATGCTTTTCACAGAGAAGAACTTTCATGTAGTATATCAGTCTGATCCCGCCTATTACGGTCAGTCCAGCACCGAAAATACCAGGCAATTCCTTTCTGAGCAACGAACACAGCAACCCCAGACGATCGTTTCGGCCTTCATTGGGCCTCGTCAGGTGTAGCTATATTCCTCTAAGCACACTGAGCAAGGAGTCCACATCTGGTTTCCCCTTTTTCCCATAGGGAGACTAAATACACACAGAGAGAAGCACACTCAAAGCTGCACCCAGGTGGTAAATCGCCATAGAACAGGCTAACAATGGTATTGAGCCAGTTGTTTGTTTCTGTGAGTGCACTTCTCTCTGTGTGTATTTAGTCTCCCTATGGCAAAAAGGGGCAACCAGACGTGGACTCCTTGCTCAGTGTGCTTAGAGGAATATGGCTACACCTCAGTGACGAGGCCCAATGAAGGCCGAAACGATCGTCTGGGGTTGCTGTGTTCCTTGTTCAGAGAAGAATTGCCTGGTATTTCGGCGCTGGACTGACCGTAATAGGCGGGATCAGTCTAATATACTACAGGAAAGTTCTACTCTGTGAAAAGCATTACTGGGTTAAAAAGCTGCACCCAGGTGGTAAATCGCCATAGAACAGCCTAGCAATGGTATTGAGCCAGTTGTTCGTTTCTGTGAGTGCACTTCTCTCTGTATATATATGTGTGTGTATATATATATATATGTGTAAATAATACTGATTTAGATTTGAATACAGCAGTATAGTTAACTTGGCAACACCGTCTAAACATTTTTAGCATTGATATTATTGATGGTGGATATTTGCACAAACAAAAACGAATTAACAGCAAACAGCCATTAACGGTCCAGCAAATTAGAGTGTTTGTTTAGCAACGATCGAGTGTGTGTAACATATTTGGCAGTTTTTGCAATACGGCGCATACGCAGACTGGGTTTGTTGTATGATGAATTTATCACCACTGAGTTGCAACTATCGAAGCACCATTGCAGATTTGTCAGTTCCCCAGCGGGCGGCATAGAAGTCAGTCAGCATGTGAGATACTACAGTTACTGAAATTCACATTACTATGCTTTGTACTCCATGCATGTGTGACAAACAGCAGCATGCGGCACAAACTACTGTGAAAAGGAAACTCTGCTATTGGGTCATGAGACAATTTTATGTTACATTTTAAAACGTAACTGCATTACATATGTCACTTCGCTGTACCTACCCTAATTACTGCAGTGTAGAATTATTATTTACCATTATCCTGCCGGTTATTTAGCTTTGGCATTCAGGAATACCCCACGGTTATTCATTCCTCGCCTACTAGCTGCCTCCCAGCAAATCAGTGGCGTTGCTTTTGAAGCAGCAATGGAAGAAGTGTCAGAGGAAGATAGCCAGGTTTCAGTAATTGCTAAAAGGTCTAAAGCGTTAGAAACAAACAGGTCGTTAACAGTTGTAAGTTTGTTACAGACAGAGTGAGCATTCCAGAGAGCACAAGAAAAGAGAGGGGATAAGCGTTGTGGGTTAATGGAGATTGTTAGTATTGCGTGACCTATAGTTTTTGCAGTGGGAGACTGAGTGAGAGTGTGAAAGTGTGGCTATTGCTGCAGGGCCAGGGTTAGGGAACATGTCACCAGCAGCAAGAAGAAGTAGGAGTGTGAGTGACTGGAGGGGAGAGTGAAACTTGTAGGATCGGGTGTGATTAGAGACAGGAGAGTTAGATGGGGAAGTGTTTCTAAGGAGATAGAGTAGTTCATGAGAGGACACCATAGGGGATGAGCGAAGGGAGGGTGAGATATGGATAGTGTGGGGGTTGTTGTTAGTGTTATAGGGGCATGCATTGAGTTTTAGGAGAAGGGCAGACAGAACAGAAAAGACATGGAGATCATTTTGCAGGTGTATAGTTAGTGAGGTTTACCTGTTTGTGGGACTGCAGTTTCCCCTTTAACTCCAGTTAGTAACTCTGCCACTTGTAACACAGAGCCACTTTGAGCAGAGAGCCAGGCTCAAGGGAGCCTGTGGTCTTCTTTTTATAGCAGTGAGATCTGAGGTGTAAATAAACATAGGTCCCCACGGCAATATTTGAAGTGTGCCTTCACTGAAACTAATTTTAGTTTCAGTGTGCGCACTTTCTGCGCCGTGTAGGTACACTTCAAATAGGGCCCTCCGCAGTAAAATGCAGACAAGCTGTGACGTTGTGTCCCAATTGACTTCAATGGGAGAAACATTGCTGCTCGCCAACATTGCTCAGACACGCCCCTTTTCTTTGAATATCTCAACAGATGCCATCGAAGCAGTTTCCCGATGGTCTGTCGATGCTTTAAATATCGGGGCCTATGTGAGGGGTAATCATATGGGGATTTCTCTGCCTTTATTTAGATCCTACCCTGGAAGTGAGTGTGTGGGAATTGCAGAAGTTATCCTTTTTCCCCACAGTCAAACAGCAATCCTGATAGCCCGTCAGATAGAATTTTTCTCCCCTCTACCTTCTCTGGCGCCATGTCATGTAGGCAGGTATGGTCTGTACCGCTGTCTTCCTCCTGGTGCTGAGACCCTTGAGACTGGGCCAGGCAGAGGCAGACTGACATGCTTTCACTGCTGCCCCTATTTAGGGGTTGAAATCCCCATGGTAACGCAGACCTCCGCAATGGATATTTCAGCTGGGTGCAATATCTAACACTCTCCCATACCATAAGTAATCTCAACGTGCATCACGTGACTCCACCCCCCCGGAAGCCTCCCTCATTTTATTTTTCATTAGATGTAACAGGTCACAGTGATGAAAATCTAGACGTGGGAGTACGTGGGGAATTTGTACAGAATATTGAGCTTGTGGAGACCTCATCAGATGTTACTGCAGGTGAGGAATCTATGGCATAAGTTTCACTATTTGAAAACTAAGATTCTGATATAATTTAATCCCCATTAATATCTATGTAAATGATGCACCTAATCTATTTGGCACACAAACACATACACTATCTTCCCTTCTCTTTCACCCTCTGCTTCATGTATATAGTACATACACACACCCTCTTACCTTCTCTCTCACCTTCTGATTCATGCTAATGGTACACACACTCTGCTTCATGTGAATGCTACACACACACATGCCCTCTATTCTTTTCTTCTCTTTCACTCCATGCTTCATCTGAATAGTACACACACACACACCCTCTCCTCTCTTCCCTTCTCTATTACTCTCTGCTTCATGTAAATGGTACACACACATGCCCTCTCTTCCCTTTTCTCTCACTCTCTGCTTCATGTAAATGGTACACACACATGCCCTCTCTTCCCTTCTCTCTCACCCTCTGCTTCATGTAAATGGTACACACACATGCCCTCTCTTCCCTTTTCTCTCACTCTCTGCTTCATGTAAATGGTACACACACATGCCCTCTCTTCCCTTTTCTCTCACTCTCTGCTTCATGTAAATGGTACACACACATGCCCTCTCTTCCCTTCTCTCTCACCCTCTGCTTCATGTAAATGGTACACACACACATGCCCTCTCTTCCCTTCTCTCTCACCCTCTGCTTCA
This sequence comes from Bombina bombina, assembly GCF_027579735.1. Taxonomy (NCBI): domain Eukaryota; kingdom Metazoa; phylum Chordata; class Amphibia; order Anura; family Bombinatoridae; genus Bombina; species Bombina bombina. The sequence continues at coordinate 872,629,528 of NC_069502.1, forward strand.
TGTAAATGGTACACACACACATGCCCTCTCTTCCCTTCTCTCTCACCCTCTGCTTCATGTAAATGATACACACACATGCCCTCTCTTCCCTTTTCTCTCACTCTCTGCTTCATGTAAATGGTACACACACATGCCCTCTCTTCCCTTCTCTCTTACCCTCTGCTTCATGTAAATGATACACACACATGCCCTCTCTTCCCTTCTCTCTTACCCTCTGCTTCATGTAAATGACACACACACATGCCCTCTCTTCCCTTCTATCTTACCCTCTGCTTCATGTAAATGACACACACACATGCCCTCTCTTCCCTTCTCTCTTACCCTCTGCTTCATGTAAATGACACACACACATGCCCTCTCTTTCCTTCTCTCTTACCCTCTGCTTCATGTAAATGGTACACACACATGCCCTCTCTTCCCTTCTCTCTCACCCTCTGCTTCATGTAAATGGTACACACATGCCCTCTCCTCCCTTCTCTCTCACCCTCTGCTTCATGTAAATGATACACACACACGCCCTCTCTTCCCTTCTCTCTCACCCTCTGCTTCATGTAAATGGTACACACACATGCCCTCTCTTCCCTTCTCTCTCACCCTCTGCTTCATGTAAATGGTACATACACATGCCCTCTCTTCCCTTCTCTCTCACCCTCTGCTTCATGTAAATGGTACATACACATGCCCTCTCTTCCCTTCTCTCTCACCCTCTGCTTCATGTAAATGGTACACACATGCCCTCTCTTCCCTTCTCTATCACCCTCTGCTTCATGTAAATAGTACACACACATGCCCTCTCTTCCCTTCCCTCTCGTCCTCTGCTTCATGTAAATAGTACACACACACATGCCCTCTCTTCCCTTCCCTCTCGTCCTCTGCTTCATGTAAATGGTACACACATGCCCTCTCTTCCCTTCTCTCTTACCCTCTGCTTCATGTGAATGGTACACACATGCCCTCTTTTCCCTTCTCTCTTACCCTCTGCTTCATGTAAATGATACACACACATGCCCTCTCTTCCCTTCTCTCTTACCCTCTGCTTCATGTAAATTACACACACATGCCCTCTCTTCCCTTCTCTCTTACCCTCTGCTTCATGTAAATGATACACACACACGCCCTCTCCCCCCTTCCCTCTCGTCCTCTGCTTCATGTAAATGATACACACACATGCCCTCTCCTCCCTTTCCTCTCGTCCTCTGCTTCATGTAAATGATACATACACATGCCCTCTCCTCCCTTCTCTCTCACCCTCTGCTTCATGTAAATGGTACACACATGCCCTCTCTTCCCTTCTCTCTTACCCTCTGCTTCATGTAAATTACACACACATGCCCTCTCTTCCCTTCTCTCTTACCCTCTGCTTCATGTAAATGATACACACACACGCCCTCTCCCCCCTTCCCTCTCGTCCTCTGCTTCATGTAAATGATACACACACATGCCCTCTCCTCCCTTTCCTCTCGTCCTCTGCTTCATGTAAATGATACACACACATGCCCTCTCTTCCCTTCCCTCTCACCCTCTGCTTCATGTAAATGGTACACACACATGCCCGCTCTTCCCTTCCCTCTCACCCTCTGCTTCATGTAATGGTACACACACATGCCCTCTCTTCCCTTCCCTCTCACCCTCTGCTTCATGTGAATGGTACACACACATGCCCGCTCTTCTCTCTCACCCTCTGCTTCATGTAAATGGTACACACACATGCCCGCTCTTCTCTCTCACCCTCTGCTTCATGTGAATGGTACACACACATGCACTCTCTTCCTTTTTCCCTCACCCCCTAGTTCATGTAAATGATACACACCTGTGCCCTTTCTGTCTCTACTCCTCATCCTCTCGTTCATCAAATGGTATTCGGAAAACCCTGTTTTATTGTGAATACAGTTTTTTTGGCAATTAATAGTTATGTGACTTAATATAGAAATTAATTGGCAACTAGTATTTTGGAATATAATTATCCTTTTGAATCAATGACTGCAGTGGGATGTTAATTGATCTACAGATTATTATATTTACAAAAGGGACAGTAAAGTCAAAATTAAACTTACTTGGATTGGACAGAGCATAGCATTTTAAACAACTTGTCAATTTGCTTTTATTATAAATTTTGCTTAGTTCTCTTGGCATTCTGTGTTAGTAAACCTAGGTGAGCTCAGGAGCGTGCACGTGTCTTTAGACATCTGGCAGCAGTTTTTGCAACATTGTTTATAGCCATGTTATGCATAGTTGCAAACACTGTTGCCATATATTGCTAAAGACACTGTGCATGCTCCTGAGCTCGTATCAGACTACCTAGATTTATTTTTCACCAAAAGATACCTAGAGAACAAACAAATTTGATAATAGAAGTAAATTGAAAAGTTGTTTAAAATGACGCTCTATCTAATGTCAGCTTTACTGTCCATATAATGAAATATTGTCTACATTTAATTATCTGACAGGTGACATAGATGTTAAAACAGAAGATCTAAGTGTAACGTGTCAGCTGGAAGCTCCAATGCAGAAAATGTGTGACAGCGACAATGCAGGTAAGTGCACGTGTGTGACAAGTCTTGTGTTTATGGGGTATTGCCTGGCTTTTATAGCTTATTGTTTATAAGTACTGTACATAATATCACCAGTCAGGGTGTCACCTCAATCACACACTGAGTGTCACAGTACAATATAGCCTGATACTCTGATACATTTCTAGGGTCTGGTTATCCTGATCACATGACACCCAAGCCCTATACAGCTGCTGTTATTTATATTTGCCCGAGTATATTAATTACTATTGTCATCTGATCAGCTGCGGATACACCGGTAGCACTTTGTAGGAGCATAAAATAAACCCCACAGCGCTATGTGATCTTTAAAGCCGCTCATCTGTATGTCCTGTCTGTATATTGTGAGTTAAATGGGCATTGTACTTAAAGGGATAGGAAAGTCAAAATTAAACTTGCATCATTCAGATAGAGCATGTAATTTTAAGACACTTTTAAATTCACTTCTATTTTCAAATGTGCTTCGTTCTCTTAGTATCCCTTGTTGAAAACGAATATGCACATATCATACACTAGTGGGAGCTGGTGCTAATTGGTGCCTGCACACATTTGTCTCTTGTGATTGGCTAACTAGTTGGGTTCAGCTAGCTGTCAGTAGTGCAATGCTGTTCCTTCAGCAATGGATAACAAGAGAATGAAGCAAATTTGATAATAGAAGTCAATTGGAAAGTTGTTTAAAATTGTATGTTCTATCTGAATTATAAAAGAAAATTTTGGGGTTTACTATCTCTTTAAACCTTTCTGATATACATGTGAAAGACCAGCAGAGAAACATGTTAGTAATATTTATTTTTACATAGAAAATGTTAAAGGGGCATTGTACTCTGCCAGGAAGCTACAGCATTAAAGGGACACCCAAGTCAAATTTACACTTTCATGATTGAGATAGAGCATGCAATTTAAAAAAAAAATTTTTTACTTCTATTAACAAAATGTGCACAGATTTCTTTCCTATGGCATGGAGAGTCCACGATTTCATTCCAATTACTAGTGGGATATTCAACTCCTGGCCAGCAGGAGGAGGCGAAGAGCACCCCAGCAGAGCTGTTAAAAGACAATTAAAGGGACAGTAAAGTCATAATTTGACATTCATGATTTAGACAGAGCATACAATAATGAATAACTTTCCAATTTACTTCTATTATTTTATATGCTTCCTTCTCTTGTTATCCTTTCCTGAAAGGTTTATCTAGGTAAGTTTAGGTGCAGCAAAGAACATAGGTTCTGTAGAAAAGTAGAAAAGAAGAGGGCGCCAATAGTGCACAATCAGTGGTACTGGGTCTTTGCACACGCAGATAACAAATATACTTACAAAGTATAATGCACTTGAGAAGTGCCACAAACGCCTGCTGGACCTTTTATCAGCTGTCCAGAAAGCTATCCTCCTGCAGCAGTATGGAGTCTCCAAAGGATTTGTGATCCCACACAGACTGAATAAGTCCCTTCAAGGCTCAATATCCCAAGTGTGTTTAAACAGGATAAAAACCCTCATAGGACAGGCTGCAGATGGTGGTAAGTAATAAGTATTTACTCGATAAAAACAACTGAGTAAAAATTCCACAGAGTGATAGAAGTCGTGATGCCAAATGTCTTCAAAGCACAAAAGGCTTTATTGTAACAAGAAAGTATCACACAACGCGTTTCCCGGTCTTGCTGACCGCTTCATCAGGTAAAGTGGTCAGCAAGACCGGGAAATGCGTTGTGTGAATTTTTACTCAGTTGTTTTTATCGAGTAAATACTTATTACTTACCACTGGCAATTTTTCTTATTAGTTTTGCGGTCACGTGACCAGACATAGAGAGAGCTCCTGAGGGTGTTATATTTATTGCGTTCTGAAAGTTTAAGTTCACTTTTTCCTGTCATCGCTTTGTTTTCTGTTACTTAAAGGTACAGCTAATAAATGTAACTTTAATTTTCTTAAAGGTACAGTACATCCTTTAATTTTTTTCCATTATGGACTAGTTGTCCCTCCTGTGCATCTTTGTTCCACATGTTTAAATAGGACTTTGTCTTCTAGCGATAAAGATACCCACTCTGAGCCATATGTCTCTCAGGATAATGTTGTCGATGCCATGCCTCAGCTTTTCCCTCAAACGTCCCAAGCTTTAGCAGTTTCCCATGCAGTGCCCTGCGGTTCCTCTCAACAGCCTCCTGGGGGTGTTTATTTACCCGGGGATTTTGCTGCGCAGATTACTTCTGTGGTTTCTGCAGCCTTGTTAGCTTTCCCGGTTACTGGTATGCGTAAGAGGAAATCTAAAAATATTTCTGTTAGAAAGGGCTCTGACTCCACTAAGACTGCGTTAGTCAGCCTCTCTCAATTATCTGATGAAGATGATACCTCAGTAGCTTCTGAGGGCGAGATATCAGACTCTGACACATTAGCAGACAATTCTACAGATTCAGATTTAAGATAGAACACCTCCGATTACTTTTGAAGGAGATTCTTGCTACTTTGGACAACTCTGACTCATCTGTCGCTGAGAATCTAAAAAAGTCTAGTAAACTTAACAGAGTTTATGATGAACCTTCTTCTGTGGAGGTTTTTCCAGTTCCAGACCGTTTGTTGGAAATTATAGCTCAGGAATGGGAAAAGCCTGGGATTCCTTTCTTTCTAATGACACAGTGAGTCCACGGATCATCATCAATTACTGTTGGGAATATCACTCCTGGCCAGCAGGAGGAGGCAAAGAGCACCACAGCAAAGCTGATAAGTATCACTTTCCTTCCCACAAACCACAGTCATTCTCTTTGAAGTTTTCAGTGTCTGAAAAGAAGTTTACTAAAATCAAGATTTTATTATTTTAAAGCAGAGTAGGTTTGCTCTGATCTTTCCTTGGGTTTGGCTGTACCCCACGTCAGTCTCTTCAGTAGGGCAGTGGTGGCTTTTAAGCAATTGAGAACTTGTGAGGTACAATCCTCACTGCGTTTTCTCAACAGATTTGCTGCCCTATTCAGAAAACCTGAGTAAGTTTACTCAGATCTTTCTTTCTCCACAGGTCCATGTGAGGATCGGCATCCTCTCAAACCGGGTGAGCTGTCCTCCTGCCGGACAGCTAGATGTGCAGGTAAGTGCCTTTTTGTCTTCTGGGGCTAGGGCCCTAAATAATAAGGTCATCTGCATTTAACTATGGGACACATTATCCTTTAAGAGGATTATTCTGGCAGAGGGCAGGCACTTTATTGCATGTGAGCGAGACTTAGAGGTTAATTGTTCTCAAAAGAAGGAATTAACTCTCTATTGGTGGCTTCAGTATTTTAAATTGTTTAGACATACTCCTACGCTAATGCTCGTACTCAGAGTGATTGTGTTTTTATTTGCAGAGCGCGCTTTTTCCCTGGTAGCGCCATACCTAAGGAGCTAGTTGATGTTTTCTCCGCTCTTTATAATAAGGGTGAGCGGCATCTTTATTTTGTGACCGATTTTTTTTTTTTTATTCCAGATCTGACTTGTTTTTCAAACTAAGTGACAGGATGAGGTGCGAGATAAAAAGATCTGCGCTTCATCTCCATGCCGTTCTCATGGTCCCGCCTCCTTCTTCTTCTGAAATGAAGCACCGCCATTTATTTTCTTGCCAAGTGCAGTTTCTAACTCCACCTCGTTCTCTGACTGAGAACAAAGCAGAGTGTTTTCTGCTGGTATCGAGTGTTAGGTTCAAATTAGTGGTGCAACTTTTGTCAATTAGTAGAAACCGTACAGCCTAAAGTCCATCCTGATTACTCTGGGTTAGAAGTAGTGGGTCTGTTTGTACGATGTCATAATAGTATCTAAGACCACTTGCCCTAATTTCAGTATTAGATAGTGTATTTGCATACCTTTCAGATTGTTTGAACCTTTAGTTAAGGTTTTTATGAATAAGACGTGCTGAAGGTTTTTTTTTGTTTTTTTTAAGTATTTTTTTATTAGAGGTTCAAAATAAAAGCATACATAAATATCAAACAGTGACAAATGAAAGCAACACAATGTTTGCATAAAAGAAGACAATAAATACATCAGAAAATAAATTGAAAGAAAATAATATACAAGCAGTATGCCAGGTGAAAAACAAACCTCCTAGAAAACACAAGAGGCCACTCTTGGGCCCCAGAAATATAGAACAAAATCACAGGAGGTTACCTTCGATCAAAGGAGACCACTCTTGGGTCCCAGATGACTGACCTCATTTTTCATTTTTATTTTTATTTTTTATAAATGCATATATATAAAAGAAAAAAAAACAATACTCTGAACAAACGTTACAGAACCTAGAACAATATTCAATATGTATAGTCGTGGTGATTGGGGGGAATCAGTACTATTATAAGCATAGCAAGTGAAAATGACTTTCCTATGAATTTAACCCTTCCAAAGTACTATAGTGAGCTTCATATTAATCATTTTTACATTTCCAGATCCCGCCAGCGACTTGTAATAACAATTATATGAGAGGTAAGTCAACGTGAAACTACCCACTTCATAGAGAACAACTTTAAAGGACAGATATGAGCCATAGTGAGTTCCCTAAGAGCCAACCTCAGATTTAGGCATCAGACATGAAGTCTTCATTAATAAATCTGGATATATTAGGGGGTGACCCATAGCAGCAGGAGTACAGAGCCTGGTCTGGTGTGTGTTAGTAGTAGCTGGTCTATATATAATTTATGGGGTGGACTATTTTTATGATAATAGCGTCTTATCTCTTGCAGTGCCAGCAGATCAATATAGCCAACACCAGGTCTTATAGTATAATAAGCATAATTAGTGTGTCAGGGGATCCTAGGTAAAGTGGGATCTGTTTGCTAAGGCTGCACAGGGAAAGGAGGCTATGTGTATATACATTTACACCCACATTCACACACACATCCATACATACATATCCATGTGTGCACCCATACACGTCTCATGTTGGATAAGGGGATCTACATGTTCCTAATATACTGGAAGCAATTGACGTTCTATTAAGAGTCACCCATTTAGGATAAGTGCAGAGCAGACTGGGTAGCAGCCTGTATAAATAAAGGGCAACTTTATGTGGCGGGTAAATAGATCTTAGCATGTCATTCTGTATAAACACATAGCTTTGATGTATAGAGCATAGTGAGAACAGGTCAAAATAACTGTGAAATATCGTTTGCAAGCCATATTGAAAGAGCGCTAAAAAACAATCCCTTTTGCGCTTGAAATATTTTAGTCTTACTGTCCGCCTGCTAAGACACTTGACAGTTAACAAACATAACAGCAACACAAAACTGACCAGCTTAAAATCTAGGACGTGTGCGGTAGCTGAATAGGAGAAAGCAGCAGTCAGGAAACCAGTCCGTCTCCATAGCTAGGTAGTCAATATCCCCGACATAAAGCACCTCGTTGGGCAAAGTATTGCGAACCAGTTGAGGCGGTACCAACACTTTAACGTCCTGCTGGCCAAAATCATGGTGAGTCAGAGTGCCCAGAACAAAATAAGTCCACCGGAGCCAGCAGAGCTCAGTACAGTGACTGCTTACCCTCTAGCCCACACCTGATTTGTCTAGTGCCCGTTACGAATGCAGTTGCGTGAAGCTGTGTGGGAAAGAAGGTGTCTCCCTCGGCTGTTCTCCTGCTTGCTGCTTGCTCGTATGAGTTAGGGATGCCGTTTCTCTGACAGCCCTTTGGGATAACAGCGGTTCCGTTGCGCCTATTGCCTGTCGCAGGCTAAACTCCTTCTCCCACACGGTGTCATAACCAACGTCATAGGCAAAGTGGAGGCGGGCTGGTCGCAATCCGATCTGAGGGTCTCTGTAAGCGACTCTCGAAGTATGGTGAGTGGAGCTCTGTGCTCAAGGCTCTCTGGGACAGCTCTGTGTTTGTGCCGGAGCTCGGAGTCCAGATGATTAACCTTTGGCTCTTCCTGGCAGTGATATTTTTCAGAGCTGACACCCTCTCCTGAGTTAAACGCAGTTTCTGGTGTCATGGAAGGGCTTGTTGTAGGATTAGAATTCTCCTGCTCTTCTGTAGTATTCTCTTGATCTGTCGACCGGCAAGTAGGTTTTTTAAGTGCCTGATGTATGGTTTCAGTAATGCATTTAAGTTGACGCTGCAGTAGGGAAGTGAGGAGATCCTCCCAGTCTGCCATTTGAACCACGGTATTATACACTATAGCTGTGTTGTAATGTTGCTTCTCCGTAGTCTGCATTGGCCACACAATAGGTGCGGCAGTGGTGAGGACAAATGAGGCTTCTAATGTAGGGGAAGGCCTCAGAAGAAAAAGTCCGGTACTGAGGGCTAGGGAGCCGCGCCACAAACCAAAACCCCAATTCTTGGGTCAAAGTGCCCTCAGCCAAGTTTCTCCACCTCATGAAATAGCTTAAAGCCAATTTTTCACCTTAATTTGAGTAATAAGTGGTGGATGAACCAGGAGCTGAGGCTCAGTGCAACCATTAAGATGGCCGCCGCCCGGAAGTCCCCGTGCTGAAGGTTTTTTTATTGTTCCCTTGATTGGGATCTTCTCAAACTTCTGAGAAAGACTTTTAGGTCTTGGGGTATCGAAAGGATGTTTTTTCTGGACAATATTTGGTTCATGTGTCATCCTTCCTTTGAGCAATTTCTCTTTTAGAGACCTTGTCAATCTTCTTTTCCATTGATTGGAATGAATTTGGGAAAGCGTTCCCTTGCTTCTTCTACTAGGGTGATTTAATGGATACCCACTTCCGTCTAATCTCGGAAGTCAAGTAGGGCCAGACCTGGTCAGTACCAGGATGGGAGCTCAACTGGTAGCATCAGTTGTGGTTGACTTGTTCCTTTTTACATTCTCTATCCAGGGACAATGGCTCTCGGAGGTCAGATAACTTAGAAATTATTCCTTCTCCTTTCTCTGCAGTCTAATGTCCGGCCAACAGCAAGCACTAGTGGTCCGGTTGATAACTTAGCCATCTTGCTACCAGGAGGTTGGGAGTTGAGATCTAGCTGCAGTTGCTTTTCCTTCAGTTTTCAGTGACTCGGTGCCTGGAGGGAATTGGTCTGATGGTTTCCAGGGACATCATTTCCTTTGCTGTTTTCCATAAAATGGAAAACATTCAGATTTGTCTCAGAGAATAGTTTTAATTCAGAGACATGAGATTCTCTTCCTTAGTGGTCTTTCAGGAGTATCTGTCTCAGGGTGTGTGCTTCTAGAGACACCCTGGGTCATGTGACCACGGACACCAACCTGCTGGGCTGGTAAACAGTCTGGGTTCTTTTAAGGCGCGGGGATTATGGTCTCGGATGTGTCTGCTCTCCTCGTTTACATCTTGGAGTTGAAAGCGATTTGCAATGCTCTGATAGCTCGGTTTCGGCCAGACTATATCACCCCTAGGGGTTATATCAACTACCAGGGAGGAACTCTGAGTTCCCTAGCCGGTAGGAGGTGACTTGGATGTTGAGTGGACGGAAGCTCACAATTGCTGTCTATCTGTCATCCTCATTCCAGGAGTGGACAACTGGGAAGCAGATTTTCTGAGCGTACAGACTTTTCATCCCGGGGAGTGGGAACTCTATCCGGAGTTGTTTTCCAGTTTAACCCTCAGATGGGGCATGCTGGAACCAGTTTTGATGTAGTCTCAGCAGAATGCCGAGTTTTCAAGGTACAGTTTTAGGTTAATGGATCCACTGGCCGCTCTGATAGATGCTCTGGCGGTTCTTTGGAATTTCAGGCTGGCATACCGGTTTCCTCCTTTTGCTCTTTTTCCACGAGTCATTGCTCGTATCAAACAGGAGAGAGCATCAGGGATTCTAATAGCCCCTGTGTGGCTTCGCAGGATATAGTATGCAGACCTAGTGGAGATGTTGTCTCTTCCGCCGGGGAGACCGTCTGAGGAAGGACCTTCTGGTTCAGGGTCCCTTCTTTCAACCATATCTCCTTTCTCCGAAGCTGACTGATTGGAGATTGAACGCTTAGTTCTATCTAAGAGTGGTTTTCTGAGTCGGTCGTTGAGACCATTATTCAGGCTCCTATGATTGTTACTAGAAAAAATTACCATAAGATAGACGTAAATATCTTTATTGGTGTGACTATAAAGGATATTCTTGGACTAAGGTCAGGATCCAAGGATCTTATCTTTGGCCTTGAGAAGAGATTTCTGCTCTATCCTTTCTGCTGCAGAAGCATCTGGCGGATATGCCGGATGTACAATCCTTTTGTCAGGCCCTGTTCAGAATCAGGCCTGTATTTAATTCAGTTGCTCCACCTTGGAGCCTAAACCTTGCTCTTAAAGGTTTTCCTGCAGGCTCTGTTTGAGCCTATGCATTCCATGGACATCAAGTTATTATCTTGGAAGTTTTTGCTTCTTACTGCTCTGAGGGTTTCTGAACTCACAGCTTTGCAGTGTGATTCTCCTTATCTCATATTTTTATGCAGATAAGGCAGTTCTCCGTATCAAGTTTGGTTTTCTTCCTAAGGTGGTTGCGGACAGAAGTATTATCAGGAAATTGTTGTTCCTTCTTCTGTCCTAATCCTTCTTTTCATAAGGAAAGTTTATTACACGTCTTAGATGTTGTGCATGCTCTAACATTCTATCTGCAGGCTACGAAGAACTTTCATCAGTGTTCTGCATTGTTTGTTTTCCTTTCTGGAAAACGTAAGGGTCAGAAAGCTTCTGCCACTTCTATTTCTCTCTGGTTGAGAAGTATTATTCGTACGGCATTTGAGACTGCTGGACAGCAGCCCCCTGAGAGAATCACAGCTCATTCTACTAGGGCTGTATTTCTTCTTCTTGGGCCTTTTAGATTGAGGCCTCTGTGGATCAGATTTGCAAGGCTGCGACTTAGTCTTCTTGGCACTCTTTTTCTAAATTCTATAAATTGGATATTTTTGCCTCAGCTGAGGCTTCCTTTGGGAGAAAGGTTCTTCATGCAGTGGTGCCTTCTGTTTAGTTTCCCTGTCTTGTCCCTCCCTTATCATCTGTGTCCTCTGGCTTGGGTATTGATTCCCACCAGTAATTGATGATGATCCAGGGACTCACCGTGTCATTAGAAAGAAATCAAAATTTATGCTTACCTGATAAATTAATGTATTTCTTGACACAGTGAGTCCACGGCCCGCCCTGTTTTTCAGACAGTTTGTTCTTATATAAACCTCAGGCACCTCTGCACCTTGTGTTATTTCCTTTCTCTCCTTTTCCTTGATCGAATGACTGGGGTTTGTGGGAAGGGAAGTGATACTTATCAGTTTTGCTGTGGTGCTCTTTGCCTCCTCCTGCTGGCCAGGAGTGATATTCCCAACAGTAATTGATGATGATCTGTGGACTCACCATGTCAATAAATAAATAAATTTATCAGGTAAGCATAAATTATGTTTTTTCCCCGTCCCCTGTTTTAAAAAAAATGTTTCCTGTTGCTGATTCCATACGTGACTTGTGGCACACTGTGCCCAATGTAGAGGGAGCTATCTTTACTTTAGCCAAGATAACTACTATTCCTATTAAGGATAGTTATTTCTTTCATGTAAGTGGCAAGAGTCCATGAGCTAGTGACGTATGCAATATACATTCCTACCTGGAGGGGGCAAGGTTTCCCAAACCTCAAAATGCCTATAAATACACCTCCTACCTCACACATACCTTAATTTTTACAAACTTTGCCTCTCATGGAGGTGGTGAAGCAAGTTGTGCTTGATTTCTTCTGTGATAGGCGCTTATAAGGATATTGAAGACCGGTTCCTCTCAAAGTACATTGTTTTTCTGAGGGATGTGAAGGGAGTATTGCCTGATGACGCCATGTTTTCACCTATGGTGAAATCTATTTCAAGGTTTTCTGTAAATAGGTCGCAGGGATTCATCTCTGCCTCCCTTTTCAGATTAACATTATACTGATATGTTTCAGTACTGGTTTGTCTGTCTGCTATATGTGGATGGGTGTCTTCTGGTAAGTATATATCAATTTTATGACACTCCAGCTATGTTTGGCACTTTATCTTTTAAAGTTTTAAATGTATTTTGTATACTGTGTCCAATGTAGAGGGAGCTATCTCTTCTCTAGCCAAGATAACTACTATTCCTATTAAGGATAGTTGTTATTTTAAGACTCTCATGGATAAGAAGCTAGAGGCTTACTTAAGAAAGATGTATATTCATCAGGGATTACAGTGGCAACCAGTTGCAAGTATTGCTACAGTGGCGGGGGCAGCATCTTATTGGTGCGATGCCTTGTCTGACCTGATGAGGAGACTACTATAGAAGAGATCCGGAATAGGATCAAGGCTCTTAAGTTGCCAATACTTTTATCTGTGATGCCAACATGCAAGTGCTTAGAATGGGAGCTAAGATTTCAAGCCTCACTGTTCTAGCTCACAGAGCTCTATAGTTAAAATCTTGGTCTGCTGATGTAACTTCCAAGTCCAAACTTCTGTCTTTATTTGGTCCTAGCTGAGATCATTTCCGAAATTACGGGTGGAAAGGGAACTTTCCTACCTCAGGACAAGAAGAATAGACCCAAGGGTCGCCAGAGTTCTAATTTTTGTTCTATTCATAACTTCAAGGGACAAAAGTCTTCCTCTTCCAAGCCGGAGCAATCCAGGACTTCCTGGAGGTCCAGTCAGCCTTGGAATAAGGGGAAGCAAACCAATAAACCTTCAGCTGATTCTAAGTCAGCATGAAGGAGATGCCCCCAATCCAGTCTTGGATTAAGTGGGGGGCAGACTTTCCTTTTTTTTTCAAAAGGCTTGGATCCGCAATGTCCCAGATCCTTGGGCCGTGGATATAGTATCCCAGGGTTACAGAATAGGATTCAAGTCATGCCCCCCCCCCCAGAGGCAGATTTATCTTGTCAAGGTAAAGATAGTGGCCTTCTTAAACTGCGTAAAGGACCTATCTTCTCTGGGAGTGATTGATCCAGTTCCCGTAGAGGAACAGGGTCAAGGATTCTATTCAAATATTTTTGTGGTTCCCAAAAAGGAGGGAGCTTTCCGTCCTATCCTAGACCTAAAGTGTCTCAACAAATTCCTCAAGGTTTCGTCCTTCAAGATGGAAACTATTCATTCATTCTTCCCTTAGTCCAAGAGGGTTAGTTCATGACGACCATAGATCTGAAGGACGCGTATCTTCATGTTCCCAGCCACAAGGAACATTACCAGTTTCTGAGGTTTGCATTTCGGGACAAACATTTCCAGTTTGTTGCCCTTCCTTTTGGCCTTGCTACGGTTACCAGAATCTTCACAAAGGTTCTGGGGGCCCTTTTGAGGGTGATTTCTTTCTCCAGAGATGTGGCACTGCCATGGGTGCGAAATTTGCCCCATCCTATGCAAATTTATATTTAGGATGGTGGGAGATGGTGCACATCTTTGGAGAAAGGAACCCCTACAGACCCTATGTCGCACTATTTAAGTGCTATATTGATGACCTTTTATTAATTTGGTCAGGACCTGAAAATCTTATATCTGATTTTGTGGCTTACCTTAATGATAATGATATGGGTTTGCGATTTACCTATGAGTATCACTCCAAGTCTATTAACTTTTTGGACTTAACGCTAAAAGGGGAAGGGAATGGTGACATTACTTCTTTGGCCTATCGCAAACCCATTTCAGGGAACACTCTTTTGCACGCCACTAGTTGACATCCTGAACTCTTTGAAATCACTCTTGTTCTAACTCGTGAGAAGTTAGAACAGTTAGTAGGCCAGCACTGTATCTACTAAGTAATAGTGTACACCCACCTAGCCATCCTGAACATGTCAGATTTGCTGTGGCTAAAGGCCAATTTACAAGATTAAAACATAATTGCAGTAAACAGTCTGATTTTTTGGCAGCAGCAAACGATCTGGAAAAAAGGCTTTTGGATAGAAAATATCCAATACATGAGGTTAAAAGAGCCAGAAAGGAAGTTGTGTCTACTGATAGAACTAGCCTAATTACAGGAGTTAGGTTCAGAGGTACGGACGTGCAGTCTCAGAGTATACATTTTGTAACAGCTTATAGTAGCCAATATCGGCAAATACGTGCAATAGTGAAGAAACATTTTGCTCTACTTGCAGGTGATGATGGCTTACTAGATACTGTTGAAAATGGTCTAAAATGCTCCTATAGAAAATGTCGAACTTTGGGTTCATTGTTGTCTCCTACACAATTAAAACCCATTTCCAATTCATCTAGTTTATGGTTAAAACATCAAGGGATGTTCAGATGTGGCCACACTAAATGTATGCCCTGTGAGTATGTCTCTATCACTAAATGTTTCCGGTCTTATGCTACAGGTGAAGTGTTTGACATTCAATCGTGTTTAATAGACTACAAAGGTTGCTGTACAATTTAGAGTGCACAGTTTGTCAAATTCAATATGTTGGACTCACGAGCAGGGATGTAAATTCCTGTATACGTGAACATTTGTCAACTATTTCACAGGGACGATCCACCACCCCACTTGTATAACATTTTGCCAATAGACATGATAGTAATGTAGATTCCTAAGGACTCCTAAGAGAGAAGGTGACCTTGAACAACTTCTGGACAAAAGGGAGATGTACTGGATTCATAAGTTATGCACACGCATTCCTAGAGGTCTGAATTCTAAATATGACCTCATTAATTATTGGGAATGATTAGTATTTCATTACAGGTATGCATGGCTTCTTTTTCCAGTATTTTCTTTGAAAGTGCTTAATAGGGCCCTTGTTTTAATTTAAATTAAATTATATTTAATTAAATTTAATTAATATTAAATAAGTAAACTATATTACATTGAACAAATAGTTTTTTATTTAAGTATTAATATATTGTATATTTTCCCTACTATAATCCATTTTTGAACCATTTTAAGAGACATATTGACTACCAATAACTTCACTTGCAGTTAAATGTTCTTTAGGCAGGTATGGTGTTCTCGTAAATTGCATATATCTTCATATTAGCTTTTATGGGTTTAACCTAAGAACGTTTTATTTTTGTAGCTTAACTATTGTTTTACTATATGTATCTGATTTCAGTGTACTAAGATATTATTTCTTCTTCAATTTTTGGTTGATGGTTTAAGGGTATTTATGATGCTAGTGGATTTTTCACATAATATTAATAGATCGAATATCATTTAATCTTTATCCTGTTTATACTTGATATTTGATATGTGTTTGGAAATGTGATTTATCTTTGGGCCATGTTTTTGCACTGTTCCTTTTTGTACTGTTCCTTTAAACATCTTATCAATTATGCTGTTTTATATTTGTATATTGTTTCATCAATGCATTCAATTAACACATTGTCTTTGATATTTATAGCGTGTTGTTGTTTAAAAGGTCTTTAGCACAGAGGGGGCGTTATTAGGGATTATGTTTTAACCAATGGGTGCTTTCTAATTGTTTTAAATAACAAGCTGTGAGAACCTGACACCAATGGCTATGATTAAGGCGCCAAGCCGAAACGCGTAAGCCAGATTGGTGATGCGCTCTCTCTATGCTGATGCTTGCTGTTTCCACTGTTTTTAACGGAAAATAAATTTCTGGTTTGTTTTATCTATGGATCTTCCGAACTTTCTTTCTTATCCCTTTTGGCGGTGGTCAGATCTCAAAGGATAGCGGTGGCGCCTTACCTGTACGACATCTTAGTTCAAGCGTCTTTTCATCTAGCAAGATCTCATACAGATATGTTGTTGTCTATTCTACGTTCCCACAGGTGGAAAGTGAATCTGGAGAAGAGTTCCCTAGTACCAGATACAAGGGTGTGTTTCTTGGGAACAATTATAGATTCTCTATCCATGAAAAAATTTCTGACAGATGTCAGAAAATCCAAACATCTTGCTTCTTGCCTTTCACTTTGGTCGTCTATCTGGCCTTCAGTGGCTCAATGCATGGAGGTTATTGGTCTGATGGTTGCTTCCATAGACATCATTCCCTATTCTCGGTTCCATCTGAGACCTCTACAGCTATGCATGCTCAGTCAATGGAACAGAGACCACCAGATCTTTTGCAGAGGATAGATCTGGATCCTATAACAAGAGACTCTTTCTCATGGTGGACTTCGCAGGACCTTCTGTCTCGGGGTACATACTTCCTGAAACCTTATTGGGTGATTGTGACCACAGACGCCAGCCTGTTAGGCTGGAGGGCAGTTTGGGGCTCATTAGAATCTCAATGCCTTAGAACTCGGGAGGCGTCTTCTCTTCCCATAAACATCTTAGAGTTGAGAGCAATCTTCAATTCCTTGACAGCTTGGCCTCAACTAGCCTTGGTCCGGTTTATCAGATTCCAATCGGATAACATCACCTCAGTGGCTTACATCAACCATCGGGGGGGGGGGGGGGACTCAGAGTTCCTTAGCAATGAAGGAGGTGACCCACATTCTTTAGTGGGCGGAATCTCACAATTGTCTTTTATCTGCAATCCACATTCCAGGGGTGGACAACTGGGAAGCGGGTGTCTTCAGCAGGCAGACCTTTCATCCCAGAGAGTGTGCTCTCCATCCGGAAGTATTTACAATGATAACTCTCATATGGGGGTTCTGGAGTTGGATCTGATGGCGTTGCGTCAGAATGCCAAGCTTCCAAAGTACGTTTCAAGATCAAGAGATCCTCAAGCCGCTCTGATAGACGCGCTGGCGGTCCCTTGGATCTTCGGTCTAGCATACCTTTTTACTCAGTTTGCTCTCCTTCCATGAGTCATTGCTCGTATAAAACAAGAGAGGGTGTCTGTGATTCTAATAGCTTCTGCCTGGCCTCGCAGGATCTGGTTTGCGGATCTGGTGAAGATGTCATCTCTTCCACCTTGGAGGTTGCCTCTGAGGAGGGACCTTCTACTTCATGGTCCTTTCCTCTGCCCAAATCTGGATTCTCTGAAGCTGGCTGCTTGGAGATTGAACGCCTAGTTTTGGCTAGGCGTGGCTTCTCTAAGAAGGTCATTGATACCATGCTTCAGGCTCGTAAACCTGTTACTCGTAAAATTTCCAATAAGGTCGTAATACCTTTATTGGTGCAAATCAAAAGGTTTCTCTTGGAGTAGAGTAAGGGTACCCCAAATTTTGTCTTTTCTTCAGGAGGGCCTGGAGAAAGGTTTGTCAGTCCGTACTCTGAAGGGTCAGATTTCTGCACTGTCTATTCTTTTGCACAAACGCCTGGCAGATTTGCCAGATGTTCAATCTTCTGTTCAGGCTTTGGTCAGAGTCAGGGCTGTGTTTAAAACTGTTGCTCCTTCTTGGAGCCTTAATATTGTTCTTAAAGTTTTGCAGCAGGCTCCGTTTGAGCCGATGCATTCTGTTGATATTAAATTGTTATCTTGGAAGGTTTTGTTTCTTCTTGCTATTTCTTCTGCTTGCAAAGTTTCAGAGCTTTTTGGCTCTACAGTGTGATTTCCCCCTACCTTATTTTTCATGTGGATAAGTCGGTCCTTCGTACCAAGCTGGGCTTTCTTCCTAAGGTAGTGTCGGATCGTAATATTAATCAGGAAATTGTTGTTCCTTCTTTTTGTCCCAATCCTTCTTCCCAGAAGGAACGCCTTTTGCATAACCTGGATATTGTGCGTGCTCTAAATGGTTACCTTCAAGCAACAAAAGATTTTTGGCAATCTTCTGCCCTGTTCATTGTTTTCTCTGGTAAGGGTCAGAAGGCCACTTCTACTCTTTCTCTCTGGTTGAGAAGTGTTATCCGTTTAGCTTATGAGACAGCTGGACAACAGCCTCCTGAGAAAATTACGGCTCATTCCACTAGGGCTGTCTCTTCTTTCTGGGCTTTCAAAAATGAACCTTCTGTGGAGCAAATTTGCAAGGAGTGTACTTGGTCCTCTTTGCATACCTTTTCCAAATTCTACAAATTTGATACTTTTGCCTTGGCTGAGGCTTCTTTTGGGTGAAAACTTCTTCAAGCGGTGGTGCCTTCTGTTTAGGTTCACCTGTCTTGTTCTCCCTCCGTTTCATTCTGTGTCCTCTAGCTTGGGTATTTGGTCCCACTAGTATTTGGAATGAAATTGTGGACTCTCCATGCCATAGGAAAGAAAACAAAATTTATGCTTACCTGATGAATTTATTTATTTCTGGGCATGGACAGTCCATGACCCGCCCTTATTTAAATTTAAGATGGCAGTTTTCTTGTACAAACCTCAGGCACCTCTATACCCTTGTGTTATCATCTTTTTCCGTTTCCCTTCAGCCAAATGACTGGGGGTTATGGGTAAGGGAAGTGACACTTAACAGCTCTGCTGGGGGGCTCTTTGCCTCCTCCTGCTGGCCAGGAGTTGAATATCCCACTAGTAATTGGTATGAAATTGTGGACTCTCCATGCCCGGAAATAAATACATTTACCAGGTAAGCATAAATTTAGTTTTTTTATATTTACACTTTTTTAATCATTTACGCCTTCTGAGCATGTACAAGAATTCACAAAATATAAGTATATGCATTTGTGATTGGCTGATGGCTGTCTCATGATACAGGAGGAGTGGAAATCGACATAACTTTTGAAGTTCAGACTAAGTTCTATTGCATTGTCTTTTCATCATGCATTTGTTGATAATGCAAATCTACTGTATTTACTGGTTCTTTAAAGACAGCACCAACCAAACCGATACAGAGAGCACAATACACATATGCAAAAAGGCAATATTAGTAATAATTACCCAGGTTAGAAGTGGCAGCAGCAATGTCCATGGAAATTGTAAAAGCGTCAAAGTGTACCCAGTTAAATTGCATATTCTAATGAGCTGTGCATGTGGAGACAAACAAATAGATTGCAGAATGCGGCCTGTGAGTGGCACATTTATTTTAGATACATTTAGGGCCAGATTATAAGTGGAACGCTAAATATCGCTTTCAAGAAATAGATATTGCGATCCACAGTGTAATACCAGTGCATGCTAATTTGCGTTTGTATTACAAGTTAATAACAATGTAAACGCGAGTTTGCATTGCTGGGAAGCATTACGCTCACAAGAGCGCGCTTTCAAAGACTCCAATGAGAGCCTCATTCTGATGCCGTCGGAGACCTAAGCGCCTAGGGCAGTTGTTGAAAAAACTATAATGCCCTCTATTTTGAAGGGCATTTGGGGCACTTTTAGGGCTCACGGTAACAATAACCAGACACTTTGTCAGGGTTTTTTCCCGGTTTTGTTTGCCATGTGCTGCTGGCAGCCATTTTACTCACCACTCTTGCTGACTATGGTGCATTGTGGGGGATGCTGCTCATTTCCTGCACTTCCTTTTATGGCCAGACTGGTGTGCATCATCTGTGTGAGACAGGATGCAGTGTCAGAATTGTGATGTCATCACTTATTATTTAAAGGGCCTCTGTTCAGTATGCTTTGCCTTTGCGTTGTCTCAGACCTGTTTGTGAGAGTTCCTTTGTATTACCTGGCTGTCTGACGTCCTTCCTGGTTCCTGATCCCTGGCTTGTTCCTGACTCTGCTGTTTTCCTTGTTCCTGATTCCGGCTCGTCTGACTATTCTCTTTGGCTCCTGACTCGGCTCGTCTGACTACCAGCTCTGGTTTTGACTCCTGGCTTGTTATTTGACTTGTGAACTTTTTATTATTTTTTTGTTATTAATAAAGGTGTGATTATTTTTGCACTTCTCGTCTCAGTCTGATTCCTGGCACCCTGACATTACGCAAAGGACATGAATCCTGATGGTGCTAATAATCCACCTTTACTTGCTATCATTTCCAGGATGGATGAACAGGATCACTGCTTGAATCAATTTGCACTAGCCCTGCAAACCCTGCTGACTCGCACTGCAGATTTGAACCAAAGTGTCCCACAAGTTATGACTGCTCCTGTTTCCGCTGCTGCACCTAGTCCTACCAGGAGCATGTCCGGTTCTGCACCTCTACCTCAGCGATATGGAGGTGATCCTATTCAGTGCAGAGGGTTTTTGAACCAGGTGGGCATTTACTTTGAGTTGTTACCTCAGGCGTTTCCCTCTGACAGAGCTAAAGTGGGATTTCTCATCTCGTTAATCTCTGACACAGTCTTGCCTGGGCTAATCCCTTGTGAGAGACTAATAAACCTGTGATTTCAAATTACCCTGAATTTGTGGCCTCCTTTCGAAGGGTATTTAATGTTCCGGCTCGCTCCTCCTCTGCTGCTAAACGACTCATGTCCATTCAGCAAGGTACAAGATCTGTTGCTCAGTATGCTATTGAGTTCCGTACGCTTGCCACAGAGGTTGGTTGGAACAATAAAGCCCTTGTTACCGCCTTCTTTCATGGGCTCTCTGATGCAATTAAAGACGAAGTTTCTGCCAGAGATTTACCAGAGGATCTCGAGGGATTGGTGTCTTTTTTTATCCTAATTGACATCAGACTCAGAGAGAGGCCCTCTTTCAAGGAGCGCTTGCGGAAGCCTCCTGTTCCATTGTCTCCTACGTGTTCGTTCCCACCCATACCTCCCTCTCCTCCCATGCCTCCTGGTCCCGAGTCACCAGGTACTGCTGAGCCGATGCAGTTGGGATTCACGCGTCTCTCCACGGTGGAGAGGGCCTTTAGGAGGAGGGAGGGGCTCTGCCTCTATTGTGGGTTACAGGGCAACCTTTTGAAGTCTTGTCCTACACGGCCGGGAAACGCTCACACCTAAGGTCCTGTCGGGGGCAGACCTTGGGTGGTTTATCCTCGTCCCTGGAACCGCTTAAGCAGAAACCTTTAGTCACGGTTGTCCTTTCCTGGGTGGACTCCTCCATAGTCACCCAGGCTCTTGTTGACTCCGGTGCTGCGGGCTATTTCATTGACAGTGCTTTTGTATCAAAGCACTCCATTCCTGTTTTGCCTCGATCTGTTCCGCTTGCTATTGAGGCCATTGATGGCAGGCCCCTTCAGCCCGTACTCGTTACTCACGAAACTGCTCCGTTGTCCATGGCTGTTGGGGCTCTTCATTTTGAAACCCTCCACTTCCAGGTGATAAAGCATTTTCCGGTTGTTCTGGGTTATCCCTGGCTCCAAAAGCACAATACCAGTCTCGACTGGCGCAGGTCCGAAATTTTGTCGTGGTCCCCGCAATGTATTTCCACTTGTCTTCGGAAACCAGTTAAAGTCTTGTGCACTTCGGTATCTCAATTGCCAGAGGAGTACCGAGAGTTCCTAGACGTTTTTGACAAGGTGCGTGCCGGTACGTTGCCTCCTTACCGGTCTTACGATTGTGCCATAGACCTGCAACCCGGAGCCATTCCTCCTCGGGACCGGGTTTACCCTCTGTCTGTTGCAGAGAATTGTGCTATGGAGGAGTATGTTGCCGATGCTCTGTTGCGGGGTTTCATCCGCAAATCCTGCTCTCCTGCAGGGGCTGGCTTCTTCTTTGTGAAGAAAGAGGGTGGTGAGTTAAGACCATGCATCGATTATAGGGGTCTTAATCATCTTACCATTAAGAATGCTCCGCTCATTACGGAACTCTTTGACCGCCTCAAGGGAGCTATGGTCTTTACTAAACTTGATTTGAAAGGAGCGTACAATCTCGTTAGGATCAAGGAGGGCCACGAATGGAAAACAGCGTTTAACACCAGGAGCGGGCATTATGAGTATCTTGTAATGCCCTTTGGCCTATTTAATGCTCCTGCTGTTTTCCAGGAATTTATTAATGATTTCCTACGAGATATGTTGCAACAGTGTGTTGTGTTGTACTTAGACCACATCCTCATACACTCACACACACTTGAGGCTCATTGTTCTGATATTACACGGGTTCTTCAGAGACTACGTGAAAACGGACTGTTTTGTAAACTCTAGAAATGTGAGTTCCATCAGACTCAAGTAACCTTTCTAGGTTATGTTATCTCCGTTGCAGGGTTCTCCATGGATCCTGACAAGTTATCTGCAGTTCTGCAGTGGCCTCGCCCAGTTGGTCTTTGGTCTATTCAACGTTTTTTGGGGTTCGCCAATTACTATAGAAAGTTTATTAAAAACTTTTCTTCCTTGGTCAAACCTATCACAGACATGACCCGTAAAGAGAATGATCCACTCCATTGGTCACCTACTGCCATTAAGGCCTTTGATAGTCTTAAGACTGCCTTAGCTGTCGCTCCAGTTCTGGCTCATCCTAACCCTGTCCTGCCTTTCGTTCTTACGGTCGATGCGTCTGAGACTGGAGTAGGTGCCCTCTTGTCTCAACGTCCTACACCTGACGGTTCCTTGCATCCATGTGGTTTCTTCTCTAAGAAATTGTCTCCAGGGAATTACTGGCTATAATTTTGACACTCAAGGAATGGAGGCATCTTCTCGAGGGTACTAGCGTGCCAGTGCTCATTCTTACTGACCACAACATTTTAACTTATCTATCTGAAGCAAAACGTTTGTCGCCCCGACAGGCCAGATGGGCGCTATTTTTGTCTCGGTTTAATTATGTTGTCTCCTACCTGCCTGGTAGTAAGAATGTTAGGGCTGATGCCCTCTCTCGACAATTTTCGCCTCTGTCCAAGGAGGAGTCTGTACCTACTCCTGTTATACCTCCTTACCATATTTTAGCTACCATACCTACTAATTTGACTTCTCCCTTGGGGGAGGAGATCCTGGCTGCACAAACCAATGCACCTCCTGAGAAACCTAGTGGTAAGTGTTTTGTTCCTGAGAATCTTTGAACTAAACTTTTGCACACTTACCACTATCCTAAAGCCGCAGGTCACCCTGGCAAGAACCAAATGATTTGGTCTGCCACTCGACAATTCTGGTGGCCAGGTCTTCGTTCTGATGTTGCTGCGTATGTTGTCTCCTGCTCAGTTTGTGCACAGAATAATACTCCTCAACGTCTTCCTGTGGGTCTTCTTCAACCTATTGCTAATGGTGAGTGTCCTTGGACACATCTTTCCATGGACTTCATTGTCCAGCTCCCTGTTTCCAATGGCAATACTGTTATCCTTATGGTGGTTGACCGTTTTTCTAAAATGTCACATTGCATTCCCTTGATGAAGCTGCCTACCGCTCAGGAGCTTGCTTCAATTTTTGCCCGGGAGGTCTTCCGTTTACATGGGTTACCCAAGGAGATAGTGTCGGACCGGGGTAGCCAGTTTGTCTCCAGATTTTGGCGTTCCTTTGGTGCTCAAATGGGGATCCAGCTTTCCTTCTCCTCGCCATATCACCCTCAATCCAATGGGGCTGCGGAACGGTCTAATCAAGCTCTGGAACAGTTCCTCCGTTGCTATGTCTCAGATCACCACAATAATTGGTCTGAACTGTTACCTTGGGCAGAGTTTGCTTTTAATAGTGCTATTAATGCTTCCTCCAAGTTATCCCCGTTCATGGCAAATTATGGGTTTCAACCATCTTGTTGCCCGATTCATTCATGTCTCAGGGTATTCCGGCTTTGGAGGAGCATCTTTGGCAACTCCGTTCCACGTGGGTGCAGATTCAGGATTGCCTTCATCGTTCTATGCAGCGCCAAAAGATCCAGGCTTATCGTAGGCGTCTGCCCGCGCCTTCCTACCAGGTTGGTGAGAGAGTTTGGCTGTCCTCCCGCAACTTGAACCTTTGTGTGCCTTCCAATAAACTGACTCCCCGTTATGTTGGTCCTTTTCGAATACTCCGACGGGTCAATCCTGTGGCCTACGCTCTTGACCTTCCTCCTGCAATGCGCATCTCCAATGTTTTTCATGTCTCCCTCTTGAAACCATTGGTTTGTAATCGGTTTACCACTGTGTTGCCTCGTCCCCGTCCTATCTTTGTTGACAACCATGAGGAGTATGAGGTCAGCAGCATTATTGACTCTCGTATGTCCAGGGGCCGTGTACAGTATTTGGTTCACTGGAGGGGCTACGGTCCGGAGGAGCGTTCTTAGGTTCCCTCCTCTGATGTTCATGCTCCCGCCCTCCTCCGTGCCTTCCATGCCTGTTTCCCCAATAAGCCTTTTGTCCCGCGGGGGAGGGGTCGTTGACGGGAGGGTACTGTCAGGGTTTTTTCCCTGTTTTGTTTGCCATGTGCTGCTGGCAGCCATTTTACTCACCTCTCTTGCTGACTATGGTGCATTGTGGGGGATGCTGCACATTTCCTGCACTTCCTTTTATGGCCAAACTGGTGTGCATCATCTGTGTGAGACAGTATGCAGTCTCAGAATTGTGATGTCATCACTTATTATTTAAAGGTCCTCTGTTCAGTATGCTTTGCCTTTGCGTTGTCTCAGACCTGTTTGTGAGAGTTCCTGTGTGTTACCTGGCTGTCTGACGTCCTTCCTGGTTCCTGATCCCTGGCTTGTTCCTGACTCTGCTGTTTTCCTTGTTCCTGATTCCGGCTCGTCTGACTATTCGCTTTGGCTCCTGACTCGGCTCGTCTGACTACCAGCTCTGGTTTTGACTCCTGGCTTGTTATTTGACTTGTGGACTTTTTATTATTTTTTTGTTATTAATAAAGGTGTGATTATTTTTGCACTTCTCGTCTCAGTCTGATTCCTGGCACCCTGACACACTTGTAATGGCTGGTTAATTATTGCGTGTCCGCAAACGGGCAATGATTTAGCGCTCCACTTTTAATCTAGCCCTTAGTAAAGGAGACCATGAACCTCTTTATAATATTGTATATGTTTGTATAAATTATTTAGGATTTGACTGTATGTGTAAGCTTGTGTAGTGTCTGTGCATGTTTCCATATGCATATCTGTATGTGTGTGTGTGTGTAGATATGCAGAATCTTAAAGATGAACAATACTAGTGCTGTATTGGCCCCATGTCAGGTATTGGGGCTGTTGCAAGGCTAGTGCTGCATTGGCCCCGATTTCAGGTTTGGGGGCTGTTGGAATATTAGTGCTGTATTGGCCTCATGTCATGTATTGTGGCTGTTGCAATAGTAGTGCTGTATTGGCCCCATTTCACGTGTAGGGACTGTTGGAATATTAGTGCTGTATTGGGTCCATGTCATGTATTGTGGCTGTTGCAATAGTAGTGCTGTATTGGCCCCATTTCAGGTGTAGGGACTGTTGGAATATTAGTGCTGTATTGGGTCCATGTCATGTATTGTGACTGTTGCAATAGTAGTGCTGTATTGGCCTCATTTCAGGTGTAGGGGCTGTTGGAATACTGAATCTTTACTGTCCCTGTGTCAGGTTTAGGAACTGTTAAAATACCAGTGCTGTATTGTCCCCAGGTTAGGTATAGGGGTGATACTGTGATGTGAGTGCATTTATACAATGTAACATAAATAGGTTATAGTGAGGTTGCAATGAACAATTTAAAATTGATTTTATTTTTAAATCCCCACAAAACACTGTAAAACTACTAATTGTTTATGATGGAGCTGTATTTGTAGCTAGTAAAGTTACTGATTCCCAAATAACTCACTTTACATGACATAGGTTGTATTTACTGTGGTGCTAGAATGGAATGTTTAGATGTGACTGACAGTGATGTAGGCTCACGTTTATTTACCTTACATTACACAATTTTTCAAATTATATTTTAGTTTTTGTTTTTTTATTTCAGATAAAAATGATGTTAAGATTTCATGTAACACGGAACAAACAGAAAATCAGTGGCTAAGAAATATCACAGAAGCTGCAGAGAAGGAAATACTTCAGAATAATAGTACAGGTGAGTGTATGTGTGTGACGTGTCTGAGGGACGTAGGGAACAGGTTAGTGTATGTGTGTGATGTGTCTGAGGGACATAGGGAACGGGTGAGTGTATGTGTGTGACGTGTCTGAGGGACGTAGGGAACGGGTGAGTGTATGTGTGTGATGTGTCTGAGGGACGTAGGGAACGGGTGAGTGTATGTGTGTGACGTGTCTGAGGGACGTAGGGAACAGGTGAGTGTATGTGTGTGATGTGTCTGAGGGACGTAGGGAACGGGTGAGTGTATGTGTGTGACGTGTCTGAGGGACGTAGGGAACAGGTGAGTGTATGTGTGTGACGTGTCTGAGGGACGTAGGGAACAGGTGAGTGTATGTGTGTGATGTGTCTGAGGGATGTAGGGAACAGGTGAGTGTATGTGTGTGATGTGTCTGAGGGACGTAGGGAACGGGTGAGTGTATGTGTGTGATGTACTGAGGGACGTAGGGAACGGGTGAGTGTATGTGTGTGACGTGTCTGAGGGACGTAGGGAACGGGTGAGTGTATGTGTGTGACGTGTCTGAGGGACTTAGGGAACGGGTGAGTGTATGTGTGACATGTCTAAGGGACGTAGGGAACAGGTTAGTGTATTTGTGTGATGTGTCTGAGGGACGTAGGGAACAGGTGAGTGTATGTGTGTGATGTGTC
This sequence comes from Bombina bombina, assembly GCF_027579735.1. Classification (NCBI taxonomy): domain Eukaryota; kingdom Metazoa; phylum Chordata; class Amphibia; order Anura; family Bombinatoridae; genus Bombina; species Bombina bombina. The sequence goes on from NC_069502.1 coordinate 872,656,133, forward strand.
TGAGGGACGTAGGGAACGGGTGAGTGTATGTGTGTGATGTGTCTGAGGGATGTAGGGAACAGGTGAGTGTATGTGTGTGATGTGTCTGAGGGATGTAGGGAACAGGTGAGTGTATGTGTGTGATGTGTCTGAGGGACGTAGGGAACAGGTGAGTGTATGTGTGTGACGTGTCTGAGGGATGTAGGGAACAGGTGAGTGTATGTGTGTGACGTGTCTGAGGGACGTAGGAAACAGGTGAGTGTATGTGTGTGTGACGTATCTGAGGGACGTAGGGAACGGGTGAGTGTATGTGTGTGACGTGTCTGAGGGACGTAGGGAACAGGTGAGTGTATGTGTGTGACGTGTCTGAGGGACGTAGGAAACAGGAGAGTGTATGTGTGTGACGTGTCTGAGGGACGTAGGGAACGGGTGAGTGTATGTGTGTGACGTGTCTGAGGGACGTAGGGAACAGGTGAGTGTATGTGTGTGACGTGTCTGAGGGACATAGGGCACCGGTGAGTGTATGTGTGTGACGTGTCTGAGGGACGTAGGGAATGGGTGAGTGTATGTGTGTGACGTGTCTGAGGGATGTAGGGAACAGGTTAGTGTATGTGTGTGACATGTCTGAGGGACGTAGGGAACAGGTTAGTGTATCTGTGTCCCCAGGTTAGGTATAGGGGTGATACTGTGATGTGAGTGCATTTATACAATGTAACATAAATAGGTTATAGTGAGGTTGCAATGAACAATTTAAAATTGATTTTATTTTTAAATCCCCACAAAACACTGTAAAACTACTAATTGTTTATGATGGAGCTGTATTTGTAGCTAGTAAAGTTACTGATTCCCAAATAACTCACTTTACATGACATAGGTTGTATTTACTGTGGTGCTAGAATGGAATGTTTAGATGTGACTGACAGTGATGTAGGCTCACGTTTATTTACCTTACATTACACAATTTTTCAAATTATATTTTAGTTTTTGTTTTTTTATTTCAGATAAAAATGATGTTAAGATTTCATGTAACACGGAACAAACAGAAAATCAGTGGCTAAGAAATATCACAGAAGCTGCAGAGAAGGAAATACTTCAGAATAATAGTACAGGTGAGTGTATGTGTGTGACGTGTCTGAGGGACGTAGGGAACAGGTTAGTGTATGTGTGTGATGTGTCTGAGGGACATAGGGAACGGGTGAGTGTATGTGGGTGACGTGTCTGAGGGACGTAGGGAACGGGTGAGTGTATGTGTGTGATGTGTCTGAGGGACGTAGGGAACGGGTTAGTGTATGTGTGTGACGTGTCTGAGGGACGTAGGGAACAGGTGAGTGTATGTGTGTGATGTGTCTGAGGGACGTAGGGAACGGGTGAGTGTATGTGTGTGACGTGTCTGAGGGACGTAGGGAACAGGTGAGTGTATGTGTGTGACGTGTCTGAGGGACGTAGGGAACAGGTGAGTGTATGTGTGTGATGTGTCTGAGGGATGTAGGGAACAGGTGAGTGTATGTGTGTGATGTGTCTGAGGGACGTAGGGAACGGGTGAGTGTATGTGTGTGATGTTCTGAGGGACGTAGGGAACGGGTGAGTGTATGTGTGTGACGTGTCTGAGGGACGTAGGGAACGGGTGAGTGTATGTGTGTGACGTGTCTGAGGGACTTAGGGAACGGGTGAGTGTATGTGTGACATGTCTAAGGGACGTAGGGAACAGGTTAGTGTATTTGTGTGATGTGTCTGAGGGACGTAGGGAACAGGTGAGTGTATGTGTGTGATGTGTCTGAGGGACGTAGGGAACGGGTGAGTGTATGTGTGTGATGTGTCTGAGGGATGTAGGGAACAGGTGAGTGTATGTGTGTGATGTGTCTGAGGGATGTAGGGAACAGGTGAGTGTATGTGTGTGATGTGTCTGAGGGACGTAGGGAACAGGTGAGTGTATGTGTGTGACGTGTCTGAGGGATGTAGGGAACAGGTGAGTGTATGTGTGTGACGTGTCTGAGGGACGTAGGAAACAGGTGAGTGTATGTGTGTGTGAAGTTTCTGAGGGACGTAGGGAACGGGTGAGTGTATGTGTGTGACGTGTCTGAGGGACGTAGGGAACAGGTGAGTGTATGTGTGTGACGTGTCTGAGGGACGTAGGAAACAGGAGAGTGTATGTGTGTGACGTTTCTGAAGGACGTAGGGAACGGGTGAGTGTATGTGTGTGACGTGTCTGAGGGACGTAGGGAACAGGTGAGTGTATGTGTGTGACGTGTCTGAGGGACATAGGGCACCGGTGAGTGTATGTGTGTGACGTGTCTGAGGAACGTAGGGAATGGGTGAGTGTATGTGTGTGACGTGTCTGAGGGATGTAGGGAACAGGTTAGTGTATGTGTGTGACATGTCTGAGGGACGTAGGGAACAGGTTAGTGTATCTGTGTCCCCAGGTTAGGTATAGGGGTGATACTGTGATGTGAGTGCATTTATACAATGTAACATAAATAGGTTATAGTGAGGTTGCAATGAACAATTTAAAATTGATTTTATTTTTAAATCCCCACAAAACACTGTAAAACTACTAATTGTTTATGATGGAGCTGTATTTGTAGCTAGTAAAGTTACTGATTCCCAAATAACTCACTTTACATGACATAGGTTGTATTTACTGTGGTGCTAGAATGGAATGTTTAGATGTGACTGACAGTGATGTAGGCTCACGTTTATTTACCTTACATTACACAATTTTTCAAATTATATTTTAGTTTTTGTTTTTTTATTTCAGATAAAAATGATGTTAAGATTTCATGTAACACGGAACAAACAGAAAATCAGTGGCTAAGAAATATCACAGAAGCTGCAGAGAAGGAAATACTTCAGAATAATAGTACAGGTGAGTGTATGTGTGTGACGTGTCTGAGGGACGTAGGGAACAGGTTAGTGTATGTGTGTGATGTGTCTGAGGGACATAGGGAACGGGTGAGTGTATGTGGGTGACGTGTCTGAGGGACGTAGGGAACGGGTGAGTGTATGTGTGTGATGTGTCTGAGGGACGTAGGGAACGGGTGAGTGTATGTGTGTGACGTGTCTGAGGGACGTAGGGAACAGGTGAGTGTATGTGTGTGATGTGTCTGAGGGACGTAGGGAACGGGTGAGTGTATGTGTGTGACGTGTCTGAGGGACGTAGGGAACAGGTGAGTGTATGTGTGTGACGTGTCTGAGGGACGTAGGGAACAGGTGAGTGTATGTGTGTGATGTGTCTGAGGGATGTAGGGAACAGGTGAGTGTATGTGTGTGATGTGTCTGAGGGACGTAGGGAACGGGTGAGTGTATGTGTGTGATGTACTGAGGGACGTAGGGAACGGGTGAGTGTATGTGTGTGACGTGTCTGAGGGAAGTAGGGAACGGTGAGTGTATGTGTGTGACGTGTCTGAGGGACTTAGGGAACGGGTGAGTGTATGTGTGACATGTCTAAGGGACGTAGGGAACAGGTTAGTGTATTTGTGTGATGTGTCTGAGGGACGTAGGGAACAGGTGAGTGTATGTGTGTGATGTGTCTGAGGGACGTAGGGAACGGGTGAGTGTATGTGTGTGATGTGTCTGAGGGATGTAGGGAACAGGTGAGTGTATGTGTGTGATGTGTCTGAGGGATGTAGGGAACAGGTGAGTGTATGTGTGTGATGTGTCTGAGGGACGTAGGGAACAGGTGAGTGTATGTGTGTGACGTGTCTGAGGGATGTAGGGAACAGGTGAGTGTATGTGTGTGACGTGTCTGAGGGACGTAGGAAACAGGTGAGTGTATGTGTGTGTGACGTATCTGAGGGACGTAGGGAACGGGTGAGTGTATGTGTGTGACGTGTCTGAGGGACGTAGGGAACAGGTGAGTGTATGTGTGTGACGTGTCTGAGGGACGTAGGAAACAGGAGAGTGTATGTGTGTGACGTTTCTGAAGGACGTAGGGAACGGGTGAGTGTATGTGTGTGACGTGTCTGAGGGACGTAGGGAACAGGTGAGTGTATGTGTGTGACGTGTCTGAGGGACATAGGGCACCGGTGAGTGTATGTGTGTGACGTGTCTGAGGAACGTAGGGAATGGGTGAGTGTATGTGTGTGACGTGTCTGAGGGATGTAGGGAACAGGTTAGTGTATGTGTGTGACATGTCTGAGGGACGTAGGGAACAGGTTAGTGTATCTGTGAGACGTGTCTGAGGGATGTAGGGAACGGGTGAGTGTATGTGTGTGACGTGTCTGAGGGACGTAGGGAACGGGTGAGTGTATGTGTGTGATGTGTCTGAGGGACGTAGGGAACAGGTGAGTGCATGTGTGTGACGTGTCTGATGGACGTAGGGAACGGGTGAGTGTATGTGTGTTACATGTCTGAGGGACATAGGGAACAGGTGAGTGTATGTGTGTGATGTGTCTGAGGGACGTAGGGCACGGGTGAGTGTATGTGTGTGACGTGTCTGAGGGACGTAAGGAATGGGTGAGTGTATGTGTGTGACGTGTCTGAGGGATGTAGGGAACAGGTTAGTGTATGTGTGTGACGTGTCTGAGGGATGTAGGGAACATGTTAGTTTATGTGTGTGACGTGTCTGAGGGACGTAGGGAACAGGTTAGTGTATCTGTGAGACGTGTCTGAGGGACGTAGGGAACGGGTGATTGTATGTGTGTGACGTGTCTGGGGGACGTAGGGAACAGGTGAGTGTTTGTGTGTGATGTGTCTGAGGGACGTAGGGAACGGGTGAGTGTATGTGTGTGACGTGTCTGAGGGACATAGGGAACGGGTGAGTGTATGTGTGTGACGTGTCTGAGGGACGTAGGGAACAGGTGAGTGCATGTGTGTGACGTGTCTGATGGACGTAGGGAACGGGTGAGTGTATGTGTGTGACGTGTCTGAGGGACGTAGGGAACGGGTGAGTGTATGTGTGTGACGTGTCTGAGGGACGTAGGGAACGGGTGAGTGTATGTGTGTGATGTGTCTGAGGGACGTAGGGAACAGGTTAGTGTATGTGTGAGACGTGTCTGAGGGACGTAGAGAATGGGTGAGTGTATGTGTGTGACGTGTCTGAGGGACGTAGGGAACAGGTTAGTGTATGTGTGAGACGTATCTGAGGGATGTAGGGAACAGGTTAGTGTTTGTGTGTGATGTGTCTGAGGGACGTAGGGAACGGGTGAGTGTATGTGTGTGACGTGTCTGAGGGACATAGGGAACGGGTGAGTGTATGTGTGTGACGTGTCTGGGGGACGTAGGGAACAGGTGAGTGTTTGTGTGTGATGTGTCTGAGGGACGTAGGGAACGGGTGAGTGTATGTGTGTGACGTGTCTGAGGGATATAGGGAACGGGTGAGTATATGTGTGTGACGTGTCTGAGGGACGTAGGGAACAGGTGAGTGCATGTGTGTGACGTGTCTGATGGACGTAGGGAACGGGTGAGTGTATGTGTGTGACGTGTCTGAGGGACGTAGGGAACGGGTGAGTGTATGTGTGTGATGTGTCTGAGGGACGTAGGGAACAGGTTAGTGTATGTGTGAGACGTGTCTGAAGGACGTAGGGAACGGGTGAGTGTATGTGTGTGACGTGTCTGAGGGACGTAGGGAACAGGTTAGTGTATGTGTGAGACGTATCTGAGGGACGTAGGGAACAGGTGAGTGTATGTGTGTGATGTGTCTGAGGGACGTAGGGATGTAGGGAACAGGTGAGTGCATGTGTGTGACGTGTCTGAGGGACGTAGGGAACGGGTGAGTGTATGTGTGTGACGTGTCTGAGGGACGTAGGGAACAGGTTAGTGTATGTGTGAGACGTGTCTGAGGGACGTAGGGAACGGGTGAGTGTATGTGTGAGACGTGTCTGAGGGACGTAGGGAACAGGTTAGTGTATGTGTGAGACGTGTCTGAGGGACGTAGGGAACAGGTGAGTGTATGTGTGTGATGTGTCTGAGGGACGTAGGGATGTAGGGAACAGGTGAGTGCATGTGTGTGACGTGTCTGAGGGACGTAGGGAACGGGTGAGTGTATGTGTGTGACGTGTCTGAGGGACGTAGGGAACGGGTGAGTGTATCTGTCTGATGTGTCTGAGGGACGTAGGGAACGGGTGAGTGTATGTGTGTGACGTGTCTGATGGACGTAGGGAACGGGTGAGTGTATGTGTGTGACGTGTCTGAGGGACGTAGGGAACGGGTGAGTGTATGTGTGTGACGTGTCTGAGGGACGTAGGGAACAGGTGAGTGTATGTGTGTGACGTGTCTGAGGGACGTAGGGAACCGGTGAGTGTATGTGTGTGATGTGTCTGAGGGACGTAGGGAACAGGTTAGTGTATGTGTGAGACGTGTCTGAGGGACGTAGGGAACGGGTGAGTGTATGTGTGTGACGTGTCTGAGGGACGTAGGGAACAGGTTAGTGTATGTGTGAGACGTATCTGAGGGACGTAGGGAACAGGTTAGTGTATGTGTGAGACGTGTCTGAGGGACTTAGGGAACAGGTGAGTGTATGTGTGAGACGCGTCTGAGGGACGTAGGGAACAGGTGAGTGTATGTGTGTGATGTGTCTGAGGGACGTAGGGATGTAGGGAACGGGTGAGTGTATGTGTGTGACGTGTCTGAGGGGCGTAGGGAATAGGTGAGTGTATGTGTGTGACGTGTCTGAGGGACGTAGGGAACGGGTGAGTGTATGTGTGTGACGTGTCTGAGGGACGTAGGGAACGGGTGAGTGTATGTGTGTGACGTGTCTGAGGGACGTAGGGAACAGGTGAGTGTATGTGTATGACGTGTCTGAGGGATGTAGGGAACAGGTGAGTGTATGTGTGTGACGTGTCTGAGGGACGTAGGGAACAGGTGAGTGTATATGTATGACGTGTCTGAGGGATGCAGGGCACAGGTAAGTGTATGTGTATAACATGCAGGTATTGTGCATTGCTCAAAATCTAAACTGTGACCATATTTACATGATCTATGCAGGTGCTGTTAAGACTGAAGTCACACTTAATGCTGAACAAACATATGATCTGTATGTAAAGAGTCAGCTGGAAGTTTTGAAGCAGGAAATCAGTGATAATATCAGTACAGGTGAGTGCACGTGTGTGATGTGTCTGAGGGATATAGATCATCTGCCCCACTAAGCACAGTGAGGACTTTATTAATGGGGTGGGAGACTCTTTTAGAGCCCCTATCTCTCCATATAAAACATATATAGATGTCCCAGTTATTTTTAGTCGATTGTGATATAATTTATATAGGATTGAAATACAAATTGTTTAAATACAATGAGTGAAAAAGACTTCAGCACAGGGGTATGGTATGGCTCAGCAGTGAAAGGCTTAAGCTTTCTAAAAAAAAGTAATTTTGTTCTTTATTAAATCCCTTTAAATGACATCTTCAGTCATATCACTGTTATGTTCACTCCCACAAGCAATGCATGCTAAGATATTTAAGTCTTCCTATATAAATGATGTTTTTGAAACCATGTCTTATTTTAGAGGCCTCCTTCTAATATAATAAATTGTATCACAATCTCTGTACACATTATACACGGTGAGGCCTGATCTATAAAGTGCCATAATTTTTTTTTTTTTTTTCATACAAGTAGTGAGAGTTTACAATCCATTACTACTGGGAATTATTCTTTTTTTGTTTACATTAGTAGGGGGCAAAGATTCCCAAACCCCAAGAACTCTATAAAACCCTTCCAACCTCACCAGTACCTCAGTCTTGTCTTTGCCTCCACTGTAGGTGGTCGGAGAATGAAGTTGTGCATTTGATTCTTCAGAGAGAGGGGTTCTCCGATAGAATTGAGGCCCATTTCCTCTCAGAGTACAGGTTGTTTGTTGAAGGTATATATTTGGAGTATTGGAAGTGTGATATATTTCACCAGCTTAGTCAAAAACCTTGCCATGGGGAGTTGCAGGGATTTGTCCTTCGTATGTGCCTGTTGGTTCATCGATATACTCCTATCATAGTTCCTCTGTTGTTATGTTTCAGCACTCGTTTTTGGCATTTAGGATATATATATATATATATTGTCATGCAGCAATGGAAAAAGCACTCCTCCAGATTTATAAATGCAAACATTTATTAAGTATAAACGTTTTCGAGGTTGCCCCCGTCCTCAGATACAATACAAACAAGAAACTTCTACTCACCACACTAAATACCCTTGCACCCAGTGGACATCTCTGCCTGAAGTGCGTGCAGAGCCGCAGCGTCCCCCAGTCGCCATTGCGCATGCGTGAAGGGCACTACGGATGCCTGCACTGGCCAAATGTCAAAGCTAAAAAGAAAAAAACACAAGAACTAAAGCATTACGTTACCAAAATGTGTAGCATATGTCCACATGTATATTCATACGGATCCCAATCAAGTTGGTAGGTTAACATAACAACATAGATTATGTAGAAAAAACTAACTGATGATGGAATCGTAATAGAAGAAGCTGTTATACTGGTATACTAAACAAGGGAAATACAAATCAAATAAGCATGTCATAAATAAGGAAATGAGCACAGAAGCATGTGCACTAAATACTATATGAGAGTAACTGCCAATGATTACTAGGGAATAACTAAAATCAGAAAGTATGTGATGTAATTAATATGGAACAGGCTAACCCTGCTGCATATAACACCTAAAAAATAATAAACAATCAATGGTATATTTAGAACAGAACAGACGATTAAAGGACAGATATAATCAGAGAAGACAAAATAAACCTTATGAATAAGAAAGAAAAAAGAAAAAAAAATATCTATATAGACTTACACATACAGAATGCAAAAAAACAACTAACAGATACTGTAGCATATGTTAATATGTATTTAGAAACATATAATCAAATACTGGCATAGAGATGAACTCCAAGAACCCAATATATTCAAAGAAAACATTGAAGGTCCAATTTAATATTGAGACCTTTAGGGGTCAGGGTGTCCAGAGTATGTATCCATTTACTCTCTCTCTGTAGGAGTAACCTTCCTCTATCACCCCCTCTCGTCAAGGGGGGAATGTGAATAACAAAATACAAGGAAGCCCAGCACTATCTGCAAGTAGGTGCACGCTCCAAGGGGGGAATGTGGTTAATAATGACACATCTGATGTCCGCCACTGTGTGTTGCATCTTGAGGAAATGCCTTGCCACAGGCTGATCTGATGATCCCGTGCCCAAGGCTGACCTAATGCTGTATCTATGGTTGGCCATCCTTGTGCAGAGATCGTCCTGGGTTTTCCCAATGTAGAATAATCCACAGGGACAATGAAGCATGTATACCACATATTTTGTGGTTCAGGTGACCCTATGTTTGATTTCATATTTTTTATTGCTCCAAGGATGTGTGAAGTATTTGCATTGTGAAAGTCCACTGCAAATGGTGCAACCACTGCACCGGTAACAACCATTCCTGTTTGTGCCTAACCAAGTTCTGTTTATATAGCTCAGCCTAAAGTTTGCACGCAAAAGCAGATCCTTAATTGATCGACCCCTCCGGTAACCGATCATGGGCGGTTCCATGTTGGTAAAAGGTAATAGTCCATCAGTAGTAAGAATGCCCCAGTTCTTTTTCAAAATGCCAGAAAGTTCCAATGCATCAAAGTTGAATTCTGTAGAGAAAATCAACCTGTCAAGCAGTTTCTTTGCTTTCTTTACTAATGCTTCTGATTGATCCATATTCCTGCATATCAACAAGGCCTGATCCAAGTGGGCTGCTTTGTAGCCCACTTGGATCAGACACAATTGGTCTGCCAGGGGGCTTAGTCTGATGTTTATGCACCTTAGGTAGCGTATAAAGGACAGGTACGATAGGAAAATCCACTGTGAGGTAATCACCAAGATCTTTGGAGATATATGTTTGTGAAACCAGGAGTGATATATATTGGTCTATCTCCTTTTTAAAAGTTTTTGTTGGATCACCTCTTAATTTGTTGTACGTCATGGTATCATTAAGTTGGGATAAAATCTCATTCTTATAGTCATGATAATTGAGCAGGACAATCGCTCCTCCTTTGTCCGCCTCCCTGATGACTAAGTGTGGATTATTTTTCAGATCCTCTAATGCATTTCTTTCATCCCTGGTGAGATTCTGTCTCACACTCTTCATTTTATTGGTGACCTGATCTTTTAATTCAGTATCAACCATCCGGATAAAAGTTTGGATGCTGGGGTTGGTACTTTTGGGTTCAAATGTAGAGCGTCATTTGAATTTCTGTATCTCTCCTTGGGACTCACCAAAGAATTCTTTTAATTTTAGTGTTTTTTGGAATTTATATTCATTAACCTTGATGGAGAAGCTATCAAAACATGTTGTGGGGATGAAGGTGAAACCTTTCTGTAGCACCCTCTCCTCCATAGGGGTCAATATGTGGTCACTCAGGTTCATGATAATATTCAATGACGGTTTCTTTTACAGATGCAAGGGGGTCTTCTTCTGGCCCGACCTGCCCCCCCCCCCCGCCGTGTCCGCCTCCTCTGCCACGCTACCCGTTTTTTGAGCGGGTAGCCATTCCACCCGCCTGGGGATTTGTGCTATCCCTGTCGTCCATATTAGAGGTACCAGTTTGTTCATTATCTGAACTGTTGTCAGTACTGTCTACAGTAGCTAGGTTTCTTGGTTTAAAAGCCCTGTGGCGTCTCTGGCGGTATGGAGCTCTGGTTTCTGAATTATATCCTGATTGCCATCTATACACCCTTTGCTCCTTGTAATCATAAACTACAGCGTCCCACTTTCTTTCTTTAAAGCTGATGAGATCATTCTCATAGGTGGTCAGCTGTTGTTTAAGCTTTGTTAGCCAATCTCCATCCTCCATTTTAGATGTGTTGTTGTTCAAAAACAAAATTTCACCCTCCAGCTGTTGTAGGGTCTGGCCAACCTCCTCTATTACTAATAGGACCAGATCCAATGAACATTTGTTTAAAATTCCACACCATTTTTTGCAAAATGTGGGGTTGTTGCATCCTATGGAGGGAATATTTTTGATCCTGAAGCCCTTTGGGATGAACATCTTTCTATGATACTGTGAGAGGTAGCAGCCATGTAGTTTAAAGTCAATGCAATGTTTTTTTAATTTCAATAGTTTAAAGTTGCTCAGGTTGGTCCCTGCGTGTACGTATAGAGACCTCATCAAAGCGGATTCTAAGCGCATCATCCTCAGTGAAGTTAAAGATGTCAGCCCCTTTAATGGCCTCATAGTTATATATATGCATAGCCTTGGGACAGTTATATATATGTTATTTCCCATTTTAAAGTGTGAATATGTTTATTTTTACTGAAATTGTCGTCTTTTTTTTTCTTTTCTTTTTTTGAAGCTTCAGCATTTTCAGCCGTATCTTTTGACGTACGCATTTTTTATGCCAGTTAATGCACGCTGGCAGGGCCGCCACTAGAAATTTTGGGGCCCCTGACTAAACTTTTGACTGCCCACCCCCCCATGCCATGGCGGACCACCTGGAAAAGACCACTTGTAATCACAAACTAGGGAACAGGAAAAAAGCCTACCTTTCTCCCAATGTGAAACTATTCTTTGAAGTTTATTTTTGTCTATTAGCTAGCTGGTTTTGCTCTTTGGAACAGACGCACTTGCAGGTATATGCATTCTCCTTACATTATCACTTTTTGTAAACACACACACACAAAGCCTCCTTATGCAAAACTTAAAAAACAACATGTTTTTTTTTTTTCTTGGTATTTTAAAATACCCACAATTTTACAATTTGTCTAAAAAAATTACTGTCTTTTTAAGCTATGAAAGGATGGCTAAACTCTTAAAATTATTGACAGATAACTCAATAATGGCCATAATTCATCATACATAAGTAAAATATTCATAATTTTTGGTACAGATTTATGGAATATCACTGACTTTAACCAGTAGCAGTATTAATTGTTATGCAACTGATGGTTAAAGCCTAAAGACATTTCATAAATCTGCACAGCAGTTGTATAACATTTAATACAGCTAGTGATTAAAGTCACTAAGACACTTTTAAAAGTGTGTGTAAGCCTATATTTTCTCAGCACTCAACTCATACTCATTTATGGCATTGGGGTCAGAGGGTTAAGGGCAGTCAGCCGTTGGCTATTGTTTTCACACATTTTTTCAGCATATTAAAGACCCTCTCCATTCCGAGTCTCATAGCAAGAGTGAGCAGCCTGCATAGCTGACCTGATCAGCAAGAAGATGAACAGAAAAAGTTAGAGCCGGGAGAAGCCCTGCACGGAACTTTTTGCATCTGACACAGGGAAAGCTCAGCCGGCAGCATAGCAGATCAAAGCAGGTGTCCCATGCCACTACAAACCTCAATTAAACATAACAAGGCAGGCACAGACAGTGGATCTAACCTGGTGACAATCTTAGTTTCTTAAGCTGTGCCAGGAGCGCTCTTCCACTCACTGTTTTGCTTGTAGTCCTGGTGAGAACTCCTCCCTCCCACTCTGATTTGAAGGAGATATTTGCTGCACGGCATTGTGGAACTTGTAGTTTCCAGTGCCTGCTGTGCAGCATGTAAAGACAAAACAAAATGTTCTGTGCAGCTGGATGCTACAAATAGTGTGTGTGTGGGGGGGTCTATAATTTGTTTCGGCTCCTTTACAAGCCTTCTTCAGGACATATTCAGTCTTCAGGCGGCTATGTAGCCGAACTCCCAAATTAGAAAACAAGCGTGGCATATATATATAGATAGATAGATAGATAGATAGATATAGATATTTACAGATATATATAGTAAAAATAAAAAGTGCAGTGTTCACTTAGTGCTAAAATATGAACGATATATAAAAAGTGAAAATTAACAAATAAACAGGTATATATACAATATATATAAGGATATATCTTGAATCCACGTGTTATTCCGTGTTTCAAGTGATTTCTTAGTGATGATATTCACAAAATAGTCCCGCCAAGGGGTTACTCACACTTTGTGGAGCCTAACAGGCACTGGAGATGACGCGCATCTGGTTTTATACTACCAGGTACCCAGTATTCATCCAATAGCAAACTGCAGCTTGAAAAAGTAACACTTGTTTATTAAAACAGATTTAGGGGTACCCAATGCAATATGAATGCAAGCAGTCAGAGACACTTGTATACACATTAAGTCTTAGTGGCCATGCAGTTATCAAGCATGCAGCAAAGCAGATGGTAAGCAAAGCTAAGACATAAGCAGGACAGAAGCCATAGTAAAGCAGCATATTTAGTGATAAGCGCCTCAACACAAGTCAAACTAGTGTGCATAAAACACCAGTGTAGTTTAATACAGGTAAATCCCTTACCTAGGGGTACAGCCTACTGAGGGCAACGGGCTTCAACATAGAGATACATACATATACATGTCTAAAGATATATATGTACTTCTATATATGTGTACATATATTTACAGACATATATACAATACACATATAAACACATAAATACATATTTATATATATATATATATATATATATGTATGTGTGTGCATTAGCGCCCTTTGCCGTTAAGTAGATGAAAACATGTAAAAGCATATTTATGCAATATTCATATTTAATAAAGGTTTTAACTATGTATTTACTGTGAATATTTCACATTCAAATGTTCTGCACATAGCAGAATATTTTCTAAGTATTTATAATTAGATATTCCTATATATACAGTATCCCACAAGAGTTAGTACACCCCTCACATTTTTGTAAATATTTTATTATATCTTTTCATGTGACAACACTGAAGAAATGACACTTTGCTACAATGTAAAGTAGTGAGTGTACAGCCTGTATAACAGTGTAAATTTGCTGTCCCCTCAAAATAACTCAACACACAGCCATTAATGTCTAAACCGTTGGCAACAAAAGTGAGTACACCCCTAAGTGGAAATGTCCAAATTGGGCCCAATTATCCATTTTCCCTCCCCAGTGTCGTGTAACTCATTAGTGTTACAAGGTCTCAGGTGTGAATGGGAAGCAGGTGTGTTAAATTTGGTTTTATCGCTCTCACACTCTCTCATACTGGTCACTGGAAGTTCAACATGGCACCTCCTGGCAAAGAACTCTCTGAGGATCTGAAAAAAAGAATTGTTGCTCTACATAAAGATGGCCCAGGCTATAAGAAGATTGCCAAGCCCCTGAAACAGAGCTGCAGCATGGTGGGCAAGACCATACAGCTGTTTCACAGGACAGGTTCCACTCAGAACAGGCCTCGCCATGGTCGACCAAAGAAGTTGAGTGCTCGTGCTCAGCGTCATATCCAGAGGTTGTCTTTGGGAAATAGACTTATGAGTGCTGCCAGCATTGCTGCAGAGGTTGAAGGGGTGGGGGTCAGCCTGTCAGTGCTCAGACCATATGCCACACACTGCATCAAATTGGTCTGAATGTCTGTCATCCCAGAAGGAAGTCTCTTCTAAAGATGATGCACAAGAAAGCCTGCTAACAGTTTGCTGAAGACAAGCAGACTAAGGACATGGATTACTGTAACCATGTCCTGTGGTCTGATGAGACCAAGATAAACTTATTTGGTTCATATGGTGTCAAGCGTGTGTGGCAGCAACCAGGTGAGGAGTACAAAGACAAGTGTGTCTTGCCTACAGTGGTGGTGGGAGTGTCATGGTCTAGGCCTGCATGAGTGCTTTTGGCACTGGGGAGCTACAGTTCATTGAGTGAACCATGAATGCTAACTTGTACTTTGACATACTGAAGCAGAGCATGATCCCCTCCCTTCGGAGACAGGGCCGCAGGGCAGTATTCCAACATAACGACCCCAAACACACCTCCAAGACGACCACTGCCTTGCTAAAGAAGCTAAAGGTAAAGGTGATGGACTGGCCAAGCATGGCTCCAGACCTAAACCCTATTGACCATCTGTGGGGCATCCTCAAACAGAAGGTAGGGGAGTGCAAGGTCTCTAACATTCACCAGTTCAATGATGTCATCATGGAGTAGTGGGAGAGGACTCCGGTGGCAACCTGTGAAGCTCAGGTGAACTCCATGCCCAAGAGGGTTAAGGCAGTGCTGGAAAATAATGGTGGCCACACAAAATATTGACACTTTGGGCCCAATTTGGACATTTTCACTTAGGGGTGTACTCACTTTTGTTGCCAACGGTTTAGACATTAATGGCTGTGTGTTGAGTTATTTTTAGGGGACATCAAATTTACACTGTTGTACAGGTTGTACACTCACTACTTTACATTGTAGCAAAGTGTCATTTCTTCAGTGTTGTCACAGGAAAAGATATAATAAAACATTTACAAAAATGTGAGGGGTGTACTCACTTTTGTGGGATACTGTATATATCTATACCCATATATATCATTGTCACGAAAACCTCAGGATTTAGCTAAGAAGGGGTTAATTCTGTGTAGCTTGAACTCAAAACAGTTATTTGTTTTTCAAGAAGAATTGTGACTTGTGTTTTCTTTGAAGTGCCAGGCGCCTCATAAATAGCTCCACCAAATGTTATTGTGTATGCATTGAGTCATAAAGCCACTCAAGCTCTTAGTTCCAGAGATACACAGGATAGAGTTTATGGCTTAGGCTGTCAATAGAATGCATGATGCAAAACAGGGCCTCAATCACAAAAACTGACCAGGTCACTAAAAGGACATTGGTATATTATGTATATATGTGTTTAAAACTGTTATGACATTAAATGAAGGGAAATATGTCATATCTGGTATCAAATTGATTCTCCCAATGAAACTAGGAGATTCCTGATAGGTATATATGGAAGTGGAGTTACCTAGCAGAAATTATAATGGATTGTATAATTCCAGGCAAGAACTTAATCTATTGAAGGTCATAAAGGCAGGGGGGTTTCTTAGCCCACCCAGGAGGGTGTGGTCAGGCAAGCTGATCTATGGGAAATAGGTATAAGAATCTTATTTCTTAACAATAAGATTGTCATTCTTACAAGGGGAGCTGTTCTACAGAAGTAAGGAGCCATCATTTTCATGCCAGCATCTGGCACAGATCTTGAAACTAGGAAAGTATTCAATTCTGTTTTTCTCCTTTTTATTTTAAAACACTGTTTGTTAATGTGTCATTTTGTTTGTAACAACTTTTTATTATTAATGCATTGTGCATAATATTTTTGGCATAATAAATAATTCCTTTATTAAGTTTGGCCTTTGTCTAATAATTGAACCACGTTACTGAAAGAGACTGGAATATTAGAACTGTATAATTTAGGTTATTTTCTGCCAAATTGTATTTAGAGAGTTAATGTGTAAAGTCTGGGGTTTTTCTTAGGATTTTCCCTTTAATAAATGTTAAGTGGTGGCAGTATTTGAGCTATAGGATTTGTTGGTTTAGTGTGGGTGGCATTAAAAGGGAGTTTTGGGCATTTCTCTTACGTCTAGTACAGACTAGGGAGTGTGGTTAACCCTTGCACCCACTAAATTGAATCACAAGCTTGCCTGGTGTGGCTAGATTGTGACCTATTGTTGACAGTAAAAGGGGGCTGATAACCCTTTCTGTGTCAAATAAGTGACTGGCGCAGGGTTGGATAACCTTGGTTCGTCACAATCATTATATATAGTGTATATATATGTCAGCATTTGGCTACTCAATATGCCTCCTCCCCAAACCTAGCCCTATTTAAACACCACCTTTTCCAAGATTCATTGCTTGATTATTAAAGAGAAATAGAGGACAGTCAATTGTCTCTCTAGTAACTTTTGTTTATTTAAGCCATTTACAGTCCTTATCTAAAGCTACGTTTATTTAGGAACATATTTCAAATTCCTAATATCCTTGGGACCTTTTGAGTATTCTTATTAACTTTACTCCTTGATAATTAGGAGTGTACTTTTTCTTTGTTTTGTGTTAGCTGTGTGTATCAAGCGCTCCCACTGAACCAGGCTGCTCACGGACGCATAGGCAGCTGGTGACGTCATCACCGCTTCAGCTGTTACACCACGCTGCACTCTCTATTCAGCCTTGCTGCTCGCATCAGACGCTGCTCTCCTGCTTCCGCATTAGACGCTGGGGTTCTCTCAGACAAGTAAGACAAGCTGCCTCTCAAATACTGATTTCCATTTCAGATAAAGGTATGTGCACCAACGGATATCTTAATAGCATGCTAGGAAGTCATAAGTTAGTAATGCATTACTGAAGAACGTTATGGGGAAATAATAACTTCATTGCGTACATTTGAAACTTTAATCTCTGGATTACAAATTACTATCTCACTTCATCTCTAATCCATTATCATAATTCAATTGTTTATTGACCATTTTCAACTCCACTTCATTAACTTTATGCTTGTAACCTCTGAACCACCAATTATGACTTCACATTCAGGATATAATATTATAGTTTGTTTTCAATGCTATATCTTAATCTGTTATATCAACATATAAACAGAGTCTGTCACATCTACAGAGTCATGTATGATGAGACTATTCACACAAATCTTTAGTAACATTGTATTCATACAGGTGCCTGATACCTAAGCTATGGTATTATTGGTGATTATGAATACAAACATTTACCATTCAAATAAATATTCAGTCCTTTAAGTTTTATTTAAAAGATTTACAGACCTGTATTCTCACAGAATAATCAAGCCTATAAAAAAGAAACAAAATTAATTATTGACACATATTTCCAGGTACAACATGGATCCTATAGAAATTGCCAACCAAATCTCCTCTCTAAATCAAAAGGTCAAAATTTTGGCTCAAGGGTTAACCGAATTAAAAAATGAGAACAGTACTTTAAAACAAATAATGAATGAATTTGTGACCCAAAAAACTAATGAGACACCAGAACCACAGGTTAATCCTCCAACCCCATTCGCTGGTGAACTCACAAAATTTCGTGAATATAAGAATGCTTGTACTCTTTTATTCACACTGAAACCACGGACATATCGAACTGAAAAGATCAAAGTTTTTACAGCCATCTCCTATCTCACTGGAGAGCCCAGAGCATGGGCAGACAGATTTCTTGAGACAGAGGATCCAATTCTAAACTCTCTTGAAAACTTTTTTCAAACAATGGCCATACTCTATGATGATATAAATAAACAACAAACCGCTGAACATAGATTAAGATCCCTTAAACAGGGAAAAAGACCAGTGGAAGATTACATAGCGGACTTCCAGTTGTGGGCCACGGATTCAGAATGGAATTCAATTAGCCTAAAAAATCAGTTCCGCCTAGGTTTATCTGAGCATTTAAAAGATGAACTGTCAAGAGTGGATTTCCCTGAAACCTTGGATGCATTAATTAAATTATGCATAGCAATGGACAGAAGGTATCGTGAAAGGAAGACTGAAAAACAAACTTATGAAACAACGCCCAAAAGATCTTATCATTCATATCAAGAGAAAACCTATACAGTACCTACACTAATGGAAATAGGTACGATTCGAGGGCCTCTAAGTATGGAAGAAAAACAAAGAAGGAGATCAGCTAATCTCTGTCTTTATTGCGCAAATAAAGATCACGACGTAGCTTCATGTCCAATCCTTTCTCGCCAAAAGAAGGGTAAGTTGTCGCTTAATTGCGCTTTTAAAAAATTTAAACAACCATTACATTTGTCATTAACATTATCTTTACAGTGGGAAAATCTTCAACTTCAGAACGAAGCCATTATTGATTCCGGAGCTGATGGTATATTCCTAGTTGAATCAATAGTAAAACAAAATAAAATTCCTATTCTGCAGAAATCCTCTCCTGTCTTTGTTAGGGTAATAGATGGTACCCAGATCTTAAAGGTACCTATCACTCACCACACAATTCCTTTGTTAACCATTTCACCAGACGGACATAAAGAGTATCTGTCATATGATATTATACCTAGTTCAATACATCCCATAGTACTTGGATTACCATGGTTACAAAAACATAATCCATCCATAGATTGGTCCCAAAATAAAATTACCTTCAGTTCACAATATTGTCTAAAGACATGTTACCCTTATGTTAACATTGCACATATAGAATCTGCTTTACCACATGAATATCATGATTTCAATGATGTTTTTAATTTAAAAAACGCTGAATCACTCCCTCCACATAGGCATTTTGATTGTCCGATTGACACAAAACCAGGGGTAGAGATACCATCAGGAAAAATATTTCCTCTCTCACAAAAAGAATTACAACATCTACGGGAATATTTAGATGAAAACCTTAGAAAGGGTTACATTTCCCCATCCTCTAAACGAGTAGCCTCTGCTATATTTTTTGTTACAAATAAGGATGGCACACTCAGACCAATAATAGATTACAGAGCACTCAACGCTGTCACCATAAAAAATAGATACCCATTACCACTCATCCCGGAGATAATTGAACGTCTTACTGGTGCAACCATATTTACCAAGTTAGACCTTAAAGGTGCATATAATTTAATACGTATGAGATCCGGAGATGAGTGGAAGACAGCTTTCAAAACTAGATATCGGTTATTCCAATATAATGTAATGCCCTTTGGTCTGACGAACGCCCCCGCCACATTCCAGTTCTTCATAAATGAAATCTTCAAAGAACTTATGGATGTGTGCGTAATTGTCTATTTAGATGATATTCTCATTTACTCTAAAACTCTTGAGGACCATAGAAAACATGTCAGATGGGTACTTTCTACTCTTCGTGATCATCAGTTATTCGCCAAGATGGAAAAGTGTCAATTCCACAAAGACACCATTAAATTTTTGGGATACATTATTTCACCAAATGGCATTCAAATGGATCAAGAAAAGGTAACAGCCATTATTAATTGGCAAACACCCACAACATTGAAATCTTTACAAAGATTTCTAGGTTTCTAAAATTTTTACAGAAAATTCATTAATCATTATTCCGCTATAGTTCAACCTTTAACTCGTCTTACTGGAAAACAAAAATTTGTTTGGGACTCCAAGGCTGAACAAGCTTTTCACAATTTAAAGGAGAAATTTACAACAGCTCCGATTCTGAGAATACCTGATCCAGATTTGCCTTACACCCTAGAGGTCGATGCCTCAAATGTTGGAATTGCCGCAATACTTTTACAACCTGGAAAACAAGATAACCAGCTTCATCCTATCGCCTACTATTCTCGAAGATTAACTCCAGCCAAGACTAATTATTCGATAGGCGATAAAGAATTACTAGCAATGAAGTCAGCAATGGAACATTGGCGACATCTATTGGAGGGAACTACAATCCCTTTCCAGGTTTTCACAGATCATAAAAATCTTCAATATTTGAAGAAAAATAAAACTCTGTCCTCAAGACAGGTTCGGTGGGCCTTATTCTTAGATAGGTTTAATTTCATACTTACTCATATTCCAGGAACTAATAACACCAAAGCTGATGCTCTATCCCGGTCTTTCGATAATACAGAAGACATTCAAAATCTTACATATATCATTCCGCCAACTAAAATCATTGCTGCAATTGATCTAGTTACGTCTGACATTTACCAAGCACAACATAATGATCCGGATATGCCACCAATTTGTACTCCAGATTCTGAATCTGGGTTATACATGAATAATGGTCTCATATATGTACCTCTAACTCTAAGAAACCAAATAATCCAACAACATCATGATTCCCCTTTAGCTGGACATCCAGGTATTGAAAAAACTACTGAACTTGTCAGTAGGGATTATTGGTGGCCCCAGATGAAAACAACAATTCAAACCTATGTTCTAAATTGTCAGACTTGTGCAAAGAAAAAGAAGGAACACCATTCTCCCCTTTTTATTCTACCTATGGCTTCCATCCACGGTCTTATCCAAATACACTTACATGTTCTCAGTCTCCATCAGTTTCCAATTATACTGAGTCTATAAAAGACATTATGGAAACTTTACAGAACCATTTAATTACTGCCAAAGAAACACAGACAAAATATTACGACAAAAAGAGAATGCCTTCACCTGACTATAAACCCCAAGATATGGTTTGGTTATCCACGAAAAATATCAAATTATCTGTGCCCAGTAAAAAACTAGCAGATCAATACATTGGACCTTTCCCAATACTTAAGGTAATAAACCAGAATGCTGTGACATTAAAATTACCTCCCACTATGAGAATCCACCCTTCATTCCATGTGTCCTTATTAAAACCATATGTGGGGACCACGGTTCCATCTGCTAGCGCTCCTGATCTCACTTTGCCTGATCCTCAGGATTATGAAGTGGATGGCATTCTGGACTCTAGGATGTGTAGGAGGAAGCTTGAATACCTCGTACACTGGAAAGGTTATGGTGATGATGAGAGCTCATGGGTTTCATTACGAGACTTGAATGCACCTGATTTATTGAGGGATTTTCATGTTCGTTTCCCTTCCAAACCAGGTTTTCAGCCTGCTGGGGGGGCTCTTGAATGGGGGATCTGTCAGCATTTGGCTACTCAATATGCCTTTAAGACAAGTACTCCTCCCCAAACCTAGCCCTATTTAAACACCACCTTTTCCAAGATTCATTGCTTGATTATTAAAGAGAAATAGAGGACAGTCAATTGTCTCTCTAGTAACTTTTGCTTATTTAAGCCATTTACAGTCCTTATCTAAAGCTACGTTTATTTAGGAACATATTTCAAATTCCTAATATCCTTGGGACCTTTTGAGTATTCTTATTAACTTTACTCCTTGATAATTAGGAGTGTACTTTTTCTTTGTTTTGTGTTAGCTGTGTGTATCAAGCGCTCCCACTGAACCAGGCTGCTCACGGACGCATAGGCAGCTGGTGACGTCATCACCGCTTCAGCTGTTACACCACGCTGCACTCTCTATTCAGCCTTGCTGCTCGCATCAGACGCTGCTCTCCTGCTTCCGCGTTAGACGCTGGGGTTCTCTCAGACAAGTAAGACAAGCTGCCTCTCAAATACTGATTTCCATTTCAGATAAAGGTATGTGCACCAACGGATATCTTGATAGCATGCTAGGAAGTCATAAGTTAGTAATGCATTACTGAAGAACGTTATGGGGAAATAATAACTTCATTGCGTACATTTGAAACTTTAATCTCTGGATTACAAATTACTATCTCACTTCATCTCTAATCCATTATCATAATTCAATTGTTTATTGACCATTTTCAACTCCACTTCATTAACTTTATGCTTGTAACCTCTGAACCACCAATTATGACTTCACATTCAGGATATAATATTATAGTTTGTTTTCAATGCTATATCTTAATCTGTTATATCAACATATAAACAGAGTCTGTCACATCTACAGAGTCATGTATGATGAGACTATTCACACAAATCTTTAGTAACATTGTATTCATACAGGTGCCTGATACCTAAGCTATGGTATTATTGGTGATTATGAATACAAACATTTACCATTCAAATAAATATTCAGTCCTTTAAGTTTTATTTAAAAGATTTACAGACCTGTATTCTCACAATATATATATATATATATATATATATATATATATATATATGTATATATGTATAGATATATATTGTACCAAAATACCATCAGATATATGTATTTATGAATAAATAGAACATATTCTGTTATGTGAAGAACATTAGAATATGAAATATTCATATTTTCATGTTGGTTTAGCATAAATGCGAACATGTGATTAGGTTTGCGCAAAAAGTAAGGTGTTAGTTTTTTCCCTCTATTGACTTCTATGGGGGAATACGTGAACACGTACGCAATATTCTAACTTCAGAGTTCCAACTAGTAATACGAGCGCAACCTTAATTTTAGTGCAATTCTGCTTGTAATCTAGCCCTTAGATATGTATGTATGTATCTCTATGTTAAAGCCCTTTGTAGCCTTTTTTTTTCTAATATCTGAGGCCTCATATCTTTGACCTCTTATAACTTTTTTGTGCAATCTTTTTTTATTAATAATTTTTCAGACAATATTATTATGATTGTAACTGTTCTTTTAAATGTATTTTTGAAATATTTTTTCCCCACTTTTTTGTCCCAGAGCTCTGAAGACACGCTACCCAGACTAGCGTAAATCGCAATTGCGCTCACATGTTCGTATTTACTTTCAACTTGTAATACGCACACTCCTTTCAACATACACAAACAACCGCAATAAACCTGATATCGCTCCCGTGAAACAGTGCGCCACTTGTAATTTGTCATCTGAGCACTTTTGCTTTGCAGTGCTGCTCCACATCAGGCTGTTTAAATAGCACTTTGCTCTGGCTGCACTGTGTAAGCACAGCACACTGGATTGTTACTGTTTCTCAAGAAATTTTTAAACCCAGCCCCCTAGCCTTTCCCGGTCTGCAAAGCTGTGACTCCTGAATGTGAAATTGTTGTAAGGAATGCACCCTTTTTATTATTAATTTTTTACCTTATAATTATGTGATGTTAGACTAAGAGCAAAGGAAACAAATTTATTCAATTGACATTTTAAAAACTAAAAATGTTTTATCTTTAATATATACTTCTTTATTCTCCAGTTAATAAACACATTGCAACTGAGCTGGTGCTTTAATGTAACTGACTAATTCAAAATGTTATTGGATTTCAAAATGACCTGCAGAAAAATTTCACACAAAAAAAGTGAAAACATTTTCTGATTCAGGGGCTTTGTTCTATCAGATAATTGATCTTTGGGGTTGCCCAGAGAGAGTTCTGGTGGCTTCTTAGTTGAATCTCAATCTCCTCAGGTACTGTGTAAGATCCAGGGATCTTTGAACTGTGTTTGTGGATGTTCTGGTAGGTCAGTGGTCATTCTGGCTAGCCTATATTTTTTCATTTATTTTTTTTATTCAAAATTTGGCAGGAAGAGCTTTGGTCCAACTTGCTGCAGCTTGTTCCTGCAGTATGTCATATGCAGATCTGGTTCTGTTATCTAGTTTCTCTCCTTGGCTGCTTCTCCTTGGCTGCATCCAACCCATCTATTTTGAAGTCCTTCTTTGTATCTGGATTCTAGTTCTATTGGCTTGATAGCATGGAGATAGAATCAGAAACCCATTGAACTATTTGTACAGTTATTGAGTTTCTTATACAGGCTTGCAAGTCTGTGACTAGGGGAATTGTTATCTATAGGTCTGGAAGGCCTTTATTTCTTGCTGTTCAAATCAAGTTTTTTCTTGGCATTGTTTTTGAATTCAAAGATTCTTTGCTATTTTTACAGGATGGTGTGGATAAGGGTTTATCCACCAGTTCTTTTGAGGGGTCAGTTTTCTGTCCTTTTTAGATATGTTCTGCAAGAAGATTGCTTATCTTTCTGACATTCATGGTTTAGTCCTAGCCTGACCTAGAATTAAGCCATTTATGATCAATTTGTCCTCCTTGGAACCTTTATCTTAACCCGTGCTAAGCTAAGCCATTTTCCACCTGGGTTCTAAGCTGGATTTGAGGTTTTTTTTCTTTTTTGTTAACAACTTTTTACTTTTTAATTTTTTTTTCCAGATCCCCAAGACTTATACTGTTAGAAAGGTTAGGTGAGATTACCTTTCCAACGGTGGGTCTGGAGGGGTCTGTAGCTGCTTAGATGCCTGAGATACAGGCTTCTAAGCAGCATGCCCCCATTTCCCTATATTGTACATTGTAATTTTTAAATAAAGTTGCACAGTGACATCATCACTTCATTGCGCGTGACGTCACCACACGAAAAGTGAAGCCCTGGCGATGCCTGTCACTATACAGGCCAGATCGCCGGGTGGGAGTCAGTGGGAGCCCCCAGAGTGCCCTCAAGGTGGGTGAGTGCTAGCGACGGCTCTGAGCCGTCGTCAGCACCTGACTGGGACTATTTGCGACGGCTCAGAGCCGTCATTAGCACTCAAAGGATTTAAATAATAATTCCCAAGTTTTATTCCTCTTGTATACCTGGTAGTAACATAGCAGTTGGGTAGCAGAAGTCTATTGAGTTCAACCTGTACAGATAATACTTGATTTACAACAAAGATGCTCCAATTGAGCTTAAATTACAACAGTTAAAAAGGATTACCCATTTAACACAAACAATCATATCATGATTTCTGTTTCTAACCAGAAATGTGTCAAAGCTATTTTAGTATCCAAGGTGTTGACTTTCACTACATCCTTAGGCAATGAGTTCCACAATTTGATTTCTCTTAAAGCGAAACAACTTTTACATTGCTGGAGATTAAAACAATTGCCTTGGAATAAACAGTGCTTCCACAAATAATGTATATGTGCCTTGGATATATTTATATAAAGTAATTACATCAAGCACCTTTTCTACAGAAAACAGACCCAGTTTGACTAACTTCTCTTCATAGTCTAAAATTATCCATTCCCCTTATTAGCTTTGTGGCCCTTCTCTAAACACTGCAATGTCCTTTTTGTTTAAAAAAATTGGTTCCATGGTTTCTCCTTACTTTATAGCTCAAATGCTGTATATTTTGACCATTATTTTTGACCCGAGGGACAATGATCTCATTTTTAAACCCCCTCAACCCATATATGTGTGCTTTACCATAGATGCCATTGAAAAATCCTCCTTTGATATATATGGGTCACAATAGTAAGGGTATGCTACTGTTGACACTATAATATTAGACATAACTTCTGTTAAGGCATGTAAATATATTTGAGTTGCAAACCATCATTGATACCTTTGGCTCCGTTCCCCCCCTCACTTGGTTTACCCGCTAAGATAAGGGACACAGATCCCACCTTTGCATTCTCATAATCTACATATGTGTGTTTAACCATAGTTGTTATAGATAAACCCCTCCTTAATATACATATATGTAATTATAGTCCTGAGGGTCTTGAAGGGACCCTATATGTTATTAATCTAAAAAAATCTGTATGAGTATGTCAGTCTTGGTGCTACTGTATATTAACAGTGAGGTTAGATTTGAGTCATTGTGAAGTTTTTTCTTTTTTTCTTTGCTGGGCTGCCTGCGGCCCGGGTAGCCTAGCAAATACAATACATATGTATTGATATAGCCTTATTTTGAGGTATCTTAGTGGTAAAACTGCCTTATAGTCCCCTGGATCACCTATACTAAGGTGAATAACAATGTTATCATGATACTTATGTCTTTCTAAGTAGCAATATCTGTATCTATTATTCCAATGGAGGTGCCTATATTATTTATTCTACGCTCTTATATACGGATAACTTGAAGGGACATGGAACCCACATTTTTTCTTTCGTGATTTAGGAGGAGAATGCAGTTTTGAACATCTGTCTAATTTGCTTCTATTATCTAGTTTGTTTTATTCTCTTGATATGCTGTGCTGAAAAGCATATCTAGATATGCTCAGTAGCTGCTTATTGGTTGCTGCACATAGAAGCCTTGTGTGATTGGCTTACCCATGTGTATTGCTTTTTCTTCAACTGAGGATATCTAAAAAATGAAGCAAGGTAAATAATATAAGTGAATTGTAATGTTGTTTGGGTTTGTATTCTCTATATGAATCATGAGGGAGAGATTTTGGATTTAGTGGCCCTTTAACGTCCAACATATATGCCCAACTAGTTCATTTAGTGTGCTTGGCTGTTATAGCCATAGTTTTTTTTTTCTGTTCACGTGTATGGAGCTTACTTAGTTCCACTTTGATACCTAATCTGCCCTTCAGCTGATTTGTCTTGTGAAAGTTACTTAGACACCTTATTTGGCTAGCCCTAATAGATTTGAAACTGTGATCTATATAACCATCATCCCGCCCCCCCCAAAACTTTTTGTTTATCTAATAAACATAGGAACGTAGATTCCCAAAGAAACTTCCCATTTAACATCAAAATATAGTATTTTATATATAAGAAGCAGATATTTATATCGAGCAGTTTGGATGAGCTGAGGCAATATTGTAGAATTTAATCTAGATTAATATTTCCTTACAGGATGTATATTGTCTCCATTAGATACAATGATAATTTTGCCTACTGTACGTTATTTTTCAAAGATTGTTATTCTTCCATATGCTCTCATTTGGTCAGATTATTATATGTTTTAACATTGACGAGCTTCTTGTTCTTAATATTACCCCCCCCCCTTATGTCTGTTTACATTATGAGCTCTCTGTCTTGGATGTATATACTGGGAGGAGGAGTACTATGCCTTGCTAAATTTGAAAGGATCCAAAATGGGATCTTATAATGTAAAAACCCTCCTGTTATTCTCTATAATAATCATATTGGAGGTCTTAAACTGGCCTCATTTCTCTTAGGGAGGTGGAAAATCGTGGGATGAAAAGTTGATATTCTCTATTCTTTTTTATACTCTCTTACAGGTATATTTCAGATTATTGACTGTAATTTGGTACTTTATTACTTTTACGCTTGTGTATTAAGCCAACCATGTATATCTTGTGTTGGCACTTTTTGCCTGTATCATTTATGTTATTTTATATTGGGATTCCTGTATGTTATTTTACTTCATCCTCAATAAAAACCATTAAAAAATAAAAAAATAAAATAAAAAAAAAAATTGGTTCCTAGACCTGTACTTTATTCTCAAGGTGAGGTCTTACCAGGGAATTATATAATGACAGAATTATGCTTTCCTCCCTTGGGTCAATGCTTATATATATATATATATATATATATATATATATATATATTAGTGTCTTATTAGCCTTAGAAGCTACTGTCCTGCATGGCACACTTATTCTTAGTTTGTTATCGATTAGTCTTGTCCCATGTAAAAAATAGATTGCCTGCATGTTTCTTCTACAAGATATGACGAGTCCACGGATTTCATCCTTACTTGTGGGATATTAACCTCCTGGCAGGAAGTGGCAAAGAGCACCACAGCAGAGCTGTATATATAGCTCCTCCCTTCCCTCCACCCCCAGTCATTCTCTTTGCCTGTGTTAGTAATAGGAAGAGGTAAAGTGAGGTGTTAGTTTAGATTCTTCATTCAAGAAGTTTTTTATTTTAAAATGGTGCCAGTGAGACTATTTTTCTCAGGGGGAAATCGTCAGTCTATTGCTTCCCAAGAGGAGTGGAGACATCTTATTTTCTGCCCTGATGTTGATGATCTTAGCAAACATTATCTAAGATCCATGATGGTTCCCACAGCATAGCTGAAGGTAGTGTAAGAAAATCTTCAGTGTGGAGAACGGTGTCTTGCTACAAGCAGCATTGAGGTATATTCAGTCTTTAGTTTCTGGGGAGACTTGATGCAACAGAACTGGCTGACATTTTTCCCTATATGGGGAAGGGTAAGCAGTATACACTATATGAAAGGAAATGGTGTACCTGGAATCCCTTTATATTATTTGCCAAAGTATGTAAATATATCTTTGAGGCTTATTTAGGGCTGGACACTGGGAGTTGCGGTTTGCTTAAGTGCTGTTATCTTTATCACTGGCCTGAGGGAGTGCAGTGTTACGATGTTTGCTGTGTATACAAGAGGGCACATGGCTTTATTTTTTCTCTTACAGATCGACATGTTGTTTTTACTTGTGACCCATGCGGGTCTTAGTCAGGATTAGAGTAACGCCCACGGTGGGTATTTTCGCGCGTTCAGGCGCACAGTAGCATCCGGATCGCATAGCAAGCAGAGGCTGGGGCTCTGGTGGGACCTAAGTTGTCTCGGCCTATAGAAGGGTTTTTCCAACTTCAGGCTACAGCAAGTGTATTCCGGGGGCAGGTAGGCGCCACAGCAGAGCTGTGGCATGGTGCAGGGGCCAAATTAAGATAATAAATACATTTCTGTTATAAATTATTTTCTTTCATATATAAGCAAGTGGATGCAATACTAATAGAGTATTGTGGGCACTTTAAAATATTTTTTTCTGTTCCAAACACGTTTTTGCAGATATCAGAAAAATAGTTGCGCTTTTAAAATTTAAAGGCGCAGTACAGTATTTTTGCATTAACATTTTTGCATACAATCTGAATCTGAGCTCAATATTTTAAGCAAAGTACGACTATTGTTAATATTGCTAGTCTGTTTAACATGTCTGACACTGAGGAGGAAACTCCTTGCTCTATGTGTTTAGATGCCACTGTGGAACCCCCTCTGGTTTTTTGTCCCTTGTGTACTGAGAGGGCCTTACAATGTAAAGCACATATTTTATGTAAAGTAAATGTGTCTAAAGATGATTCTCAGTCTGAGGAGAATCAGGGTATACCGCTAACTTCTCCCCAAGCGTCACAACCTTTAACGTTCACCCAAGCTACGCCTGGTTCTTCAACCGCGTCTAATTCATTTACTCTGCAGGATATGGCTGCAGTTATGTCAACTACCCTACTACGGGCAAACGCAGTAGGACAGAGGTCAATGTGAATGCTGAGTCCTCTGATGCTTTGTTAGCTATTTCCGATGCACCCTCACAGGTATCTGATTTGGGGGTCTGGGAACTTCTGTCTGAGGGGGAACTTTCCGATTCGGGAAGTGCGTTACATCAGACAGACTTGGGCGTCATGTCCTTTAGATTTAAGCTTGAACACCTCCGCCTGTTACTTCGGGAGGTTTTAGCGACTCTGGATGACTGTGACTCTATTGTGGTACCACCAGAGAAATTGTGTAAGATGGACAAATACTTAGAGGTACCTGCTTACACTGATGTTTTTCCGGTTCCTAAGAGAATCTCAGAGATTATTAAGAGGGAATGGGACAGACCGGGTATCCCGTTCTCATCCTCTCCTAATTTCAAGAAGATGTATCCCATATCTGACACTATTCGGGACTCTTGGCAAACAGTCCCTAAGGTGGAAGGAGCAATATCTACCCTGGCTAAGTGTACAACTATTCCTATTGAGGACAGCTGTGCTTTTAAAGACTGTATGGATAAGAAATTGGAGGGTCTTCTAAAGAAATTGTTTATTCATCAGGGTTTCCTCTTACAACCAACGGCCTGCATTGTACCAGTTACCACTGCGGCGGCCTTCTGGTTTGATGCTTTAGAAGAGTCTCTTAAGACTGAGACTCCTTTAGAGGATATTTTAGATAGAATTAAGGCTCTTAAGCTGGCTAATTCTTTTATTACAGATGCCGTCCTTCAGATTGCCAAGTTGGCGGCTAAGAATGCCGGATTTGCTATTTTAGCACGTAGAGCGTTATGTGTAAAATCTTGGTCTCCTGATGTGTCATCTAAATCAAAGCTTTTGGCTATTCCTTTCAAGGGGAAAACCCTATTCGGGCCTGACTTGAAAGAGATAATTTCTGACATTACGGGAGGTAAGGGTCATCTCCTACCTCAGGATAGATCTGCTAAACTGAGGGGTAAACAAAATAATTGTTGTTCCTTTCAGAACTTTAGAGGAGTCCCCTCTTCTTCCGCCAGGCAGGAAGGGAATTTTGCTCAGGCCAAGTCCGTCTGGAGACCCAACCAGGCTTTGAACAAGGGTAAACAACCCAAGAAGCCAGCTGCTGCTACCAAAACAGCATAGCAAGCAGAGGCTGGGGCTCTGGTGGGGCCTAAGTTGTCTCGGCCTATAGAAGGGTTTTTCCAACTTCAGGCTACAGCAAGTGTATTCCGGGGGCAGGTAGGCGCCACAGCAGAGCTGTCGCGTGGTGCAGGGGCCAAATTAAGATAATAAATACATTTCTGTTATAAATTATTTTCTTTCATATATAAGCAAGTGGATGCAATACTAATAGAGTATTGTGGGCACTTTAAAATATTTTTTTCTGTTCCAAACACGTTTTTGCAGATATCAGAAAAATAGTTGCGCTTTTAAAATTTAAAGGCGCAGTACAGTATTTTTGCATTAACATTTTTGCATACAATCTGAATCTGAGCTCAATATTTTAAGCAAAGTACGACTATTGTTAATATTGCTAGTCTGTTTAACATGTCTGACACTGAGGAGGAAACTCCTTGCTCTATGTGTTTAGATGCCACTGTGGAACCCCCTCTGGTTTTTTGTCCCTTGTGTACTGAGAGGGCCTTACAATGTAAAGCACATATTTTATGTAAAGTAAATGTGTCTAAAGATGATTCTCAGTCTGAGGAGAATCAGGGTATACCGCTAATTTCTCCCCAAGCGTCACAACCTTTAACGTTCACCCAAGCTACGCCTGGTTCTTCAACCGCGTCTAATTCATTTACTCTGCAGGATATGGCTGCAGTTATGTCAACTACCCTACTACGGGCAAACGCAGTAGGACAGAGGTCAATGTGAATGCTGAGTCCTCTGATGCTTTGTTAGCTATTTCCGATGCACCCTCACAGGTATCTGATTTGGGGGTCTGGGAACTTCTGTCTGAGGGGGAACTTTCCGATTCGGGAAGTGCGTTACATCAGACAGACTTGGGCGTCATGTCCTTTAGATTTAAGCTTGAACACCTCCGCCTGTTACTTCGGGAGGTTTTAGCGACTCTGGATGACTGTGACTCTATTGTGGTACCACCAGAGAAATTGTGTAAGATGGACAAATACTTAGAGGTACCTGCTTACACTGATGTTTTTCCGGTTCCTAAGAGAATCTCAGAGATTATTAAGAGGGAATGGGACAGACCGGGTATCCCGTTCTCATCCTCTCCTAATTTCAAGAAGATGTATCCCATATCTGACACTATTCGGGACTCTTGGCAAACAGTCCCTAAGGTGGAAGGAGCAATATCTACCCTGGCTAAGTGTACAACTATTCCTATTGAGGACAGCTGTGCTTTTAAAGACTGTATGGATAAGAAATTGGAGGGTCTTCTAAAGAAATTGTTTATTCATCAGGGTTTCCTCTTACAACCAACGGCCTGCATTGTACCAGTTACCACTGCGGCGGCCTTCTGGTTTGATGCTTTAGAAGAGTCTCTTAAGACTGAGACTCCTTTAGAGGATATTTTAGATAGAATTAAGGCTCTTAAGCTGGCTAATTCTTTTATTACAGATGCCGTCCTTCAGATTGCCAAGTTGGCGGCTAAGAATGCCGGATTTGCTATTTTAGCACGTAGAGTGTTATGTGTAAAATCTTGGTCTCCTGATGTGTCATCTAAATCAAAGCTTTTGGCTATTCCTTTCAAGGGGAAAACCCTATTCGGGCCTGACTTGAAAGAGATAATTTCTGACATTACGGGAGGTAAGGGTCATCTCCTACCTCAGGATAGATCTGCTAAACTGAGGGGTAAACAAAATAATTGTTGTTCCTTTCAGAACTTTAGAGGAGTCCCCTCTTCTTCCTCTTCTTCCGCCAGGCAGGAAGGGAATTTTGCTCAGGCCAAGTCCGTCTGGAGACCCAACCAGGCTTTGAACAAGGGTAAACAACCCAAGAAGCCAGCTGCTGCTACCAAAACAGCATGAAGGGGTGGCCCCCGATCCGGGACCTAATCTAGTAGGGGGCAGACTTTCTCTCTTTTCCCAGGCTTGGGTAAGAGATGTTCAGGATCCTTGGACACTGGAGATCGTGTCCCAAGGGTATCAGCTGGAATTCAAAAGTTCTCTCCCAAGGGAGAGGTTTCTTCTGTCGCGATTGTCTGCCGACCAGACAAAAAGAGAGGCGTTCTTACGTTGTGTAAAAGACCTCTCTACTATGGGAGTAATTCGTCCTGTTCCATGACTGGGACAGGGGTTTTACTCAAATCTTTTCGTGGTCCCCAAAAAAGAGGGCACGTTTCGACCCATTTTAGATCTAAAGAGTCTAAACAAGTTTCTCAGAGTCCCATCCTTCAAAATGGAGACTATTCGAACAATTCTGCCATTGATCCAGGACGGTCAATATATGACTGCCGTGTACTTGAAGGATGCATACCTTCATATTCCTATCCACAAGGATCATCATCAGTTCCTAAGGTTTGCCTTCCTGGACGAACATTTTCAGTTTGTGGCTCTTCCCTTCGGGTTGGCCACAGCACCCAGGATCTTCACAAAGGTTTTAGGGTCCCTTCTGGCGGTTTTCAGGCCGTGGGGTATTGCAGTGGCGCCTTATCTGGACGATATTCTGATCCAGGCGTCATCTTACCATCTGACATGGTCTCATACAGACATGGTTTTGTCCTTTCTGAGGACTCACGGGTGGAAGGTGAATCTAGAAAAGAGTTCATTAATTCCACAGACCAAGGTTCCCTTCCTGGGAACTCTAATAGATTCCATATCCATGAAAATTTTCTTGACGGAGGTCAGAAAGTTAAAGATTCTGAATACATGCCGAGCCCTTCAGTCCAATCCTCGGCCATCAGTGGCCCAGTGCATGGAGGTAATTGGATTGATGGTGGCGGCAATGGACATCATTCCATTTGCTCGTTTTCATCTCAGACCACTACAGCTGAGCATGCTCAGACAGTGGAATTGAGATTATGCAAATTTGTCTCCTCAGATAGATCTGGATCAGGAGACAAGAGACTCTCTTCTTTGGTGGTTGTCTCAGGATCATCTGTCCCAAGGGACGTGTTTCCGCAGACCCTCATGGGTGATAGTGACGACGGACGTCAGCCTTCTAGGTTGGAGCGCGGTCTGGAATTCCCTGAAGGCTCAGGGTGTGTGGACTCAGTCGGAGTCACTTCTTCCAATCAATATTCTGGAATTGAGAGCAATATTCAATGCGCTTCAGGCGTGGCCTCAGTTGGCTTTGGCCATATTCATTCGCTTTCAGTCGGACAACATCACGACTGTGGCTTACATCAATCATCAGGGAGGAACAAGGAGTTCCTTAGCGATGACAGAAGTATCCAAGATAATTCGGTGGGCGGAGGCCCACTCTTGTTATCTGTCAGCAATCTACATCCCAGGAGTGGACAACTGGGAAGCTGACTTTTTAAGCAGACAGACGTTTCATCCGGGGGAGTGGGAACTCCATCCGGAGGTCTTTGCCACTCTGATCCTCAGATGGGGCAGACCGGAGTTGGATATGATGGCATCTCGTCAGAATGCCAAGCTTCCAAGATACGAATCCAGGTCAAGGGATCCTCAGGCCAAACTGATAGATGCCTTGGCAGTGCCTTGGTCGTTCAACCTAGCTTATGTGTTTCCACCGTTTGCTCTCCTGCCACGGGTGATTGCTCGGATAGGACAGGAGAGGGCTTCAGTAATTCTAATCGCACCTGCATGGCCTCGCAGGACTTGGTATGTCGATCTAGTGGACATGTCCTCTCTGCCTCTGTTCCAACACCCAAATCTAGTTTCTCTGCAATTGACTGCTTTGAGATTGAACGCTTGATTTTATCTAAGCGGAGGTTCTCTGATTCGGTCATTGATACTTTGATTCAGGCACATAAGCCTGTCACTAGAAAGATCTATCATAAGATATGGCGTAAATATCTTTTTTGGTGTGAATCCAAAGGCTACTCATGGAGTAGAGTTAGGATTCAGAGGATTCTTTCTTTTCTCCAAGAAGGATTGGAGAAAGGGTTATCAGCGAGTTCCTTAAAGGGACAAATCTCTGCTTTGTCAATTTTACTACACAAACGTTTGGCAGATATTCCAGACGTTCAGTCTTTTTGTCAGGCTCTAACCAGAATTAAGCCTGTGTGTAGACCAATTGCTCCACCCTGGAGTTTGAATTTAGTTCTTAATGTTCTTCAAGGGGTTCCGTTTGAACCCATTCATTCCATAGATATTAAGTTGTTATCTTGGAAAGTTTTATTTTTGGTTGCTATTTCTTCTGCTCGTAGAGTTTCGGAGCTTTCAGCATTACAATGTGATTCGCCTTATTTTATCTTCCATTCTTATAAGGTGGTTTTACGTACCAAACCTGGTTTCCTTCCTAAGGTTGTTTCTAATAAGAATATTAATCAGGAAATTGTTGTTCCTTCATTATGTCCTAACCCTTCTTCTAAGAAGGAGCGTATGTTGCATAACTTGGACGTGGTTACGTGCCCTGAAGTTTTACTTGCAGGCGACTAAGGATTTCCGTCAATCATCTTCATTATTCATTGTTTTTTCTGGAAAGCGTAGGGGTCAGAAAGCTACGGCTACCTCTCTTTCTTTTTGGCTGAAGAGTATCATCCGTCAGGCGTATGAGACTGCTGGACAGCAGCCTCCTGAAAGAATTACGGCTCATTCTACTAGGGCTGTGGCTTCCTCATGGGCATTTAAAAACTATGCTTCTGTTGAACAGATTTGCAAGGCTGCAACTTGGTCGTCTCTTCACACTTTTTCAAAATTTTCCAAATTTGATACTTTTGCTTCTTCTGAGGCTGGTTTTGGGAGAAAAGTTCTTCAAGCAGTGGTGCCTTCCATTTAGGTTCCTGTCTTGTCCCTCCCTTTCATCCGTGTCCTGTAGCTTTGGTATTGTATCCCACAAGTAAGGATGAAATCTGTGGACTCGTCATATCTTGTAGAAGAAAGGGAAATTTATGCTTACCTGATAAATTTATTTCTTCTACGATATGACGAGTCCACGGCCCACACTGTCATTTTTAAGACAGATTTAAATTATATTATATTTTAGTTAAACTTCAGTCACCTCTGCACCTTTGGCTTTTCCTTTCTCTTCCTAACTTCGGTCGAATGACTGGAAGTGGAGGGAAGGGAGGAGCTATATATACAGCTCTGCTGTGGTGCTCTTTGGCTCTTCCTGCTAGCAGGAGGTTAATATCCCACAATTAAGGATGAAATCCGTGGACTCGTCATATCCTATAAGAAATAAATTTATCAGGTAAGCATAAATTTCCTTTTTTACTTTTAAAATGTCGAAAATGTGTAACCTTACATTTACTATTTTTCTATTTACCTGCCCATTCTTCCAATTTTTGTAAATGCCTTTGCAAAGCAATTTCATTCTGCACTGACCTGATGACCTTACACAACCTTGTATTATCTGCAAAAAGAGATGTTGAAAGCTAATCCTTCATTCAAGTCACTAATACTTACTACTACTCGTTGCTCCTTGTCTTTTATCCAGTTTTTTATCCATGAGCTAACATTTTCAGCTATCCCCAGTCCATTAATTTTGTACATTAATCTCTCATGTGGCACTGTATCAGATGCCTTTGCAAAATCCAGAGTATATCACATCAATTTATTTGCCTTTATCTATATTTTACTTACTTCCTCATAGAATCTAATTAGATTAGTTTGTCATGACCTGTTTCTCATAAAAATCATGCGGATTGAAACTCATAGGGTTAGATTATAAGTGGAGCGCAAAATATCGATTCTGTGAAAGCGATAATTTGCACTCCACTTAGTAATACCAGCGCACGCAAATATGCGCTGGTATTACAAATTAGGTGCAATGCGTTTACAAGAGTGTGCTTCCATAGGCTCCAATGGGAGACTTGTTCTCATGCCGTCAGCGAAGGGGGTAAGTTGTGCAGTGATGAGCTACAAATATAAAAATATATGAATATTTACATATATATTTATGTGTTTATAGGTGTATATATTATAAGCATATACAGTACATATATATTTACAGGGAACACACAGTCCCCATAGACCGCAATGAAAAGGCATTTTTCAGTGCCATTTTTTATTTTATTTTTCCTTACAACCCACACCCGCGAGCTTGCGGTAGCAATAACCAGCCATTTGTAATGGCAGGTTATTTTTTTGCGGCGAATTTGACGTTTTTGGCCACGATAAATTAGCGCTCAACTTGTAATCTAGCCAACAAAATTTGATTACATAGTAATCATTTCCAGTATTTTCTCCACTACTAATGTCAGACTTACTGGTCTATAGCTTCCTATCCTAACAGCCCTGATTCCCTTTTTAAAAAGTGTCACCAGATCAGCTTTATGCCAGTCCTGGGGTACTAAGCCTAAGGATAAAGAGTCTTTATAAATTAAGAGTAGAAGTTTGGCTATAACAGTTCTAAGTTCCCTTAGAAACCTTGGGTGTATTCCATCTGGACCTGGAGTTTTATTTACTTTAATTTTATCCAGTTTTTTTAATCACTGTGAGGATGGATTGTGTAGTGTTCTAAGGACATTATATAGTAACAACTAAAGGTACTTTTAACTGAAGTATTCTGCAAGTTTCTGAAACATTTGTGCTACATAAATAGTGTTATCAACAAGTTCTTCAAAGAAATTCCTTGTTATTTTAAAACATTTGTCTTCTATGCTAGTTTGCTCCTCTGCTCCTCCCCTTCATGTATACAAGGTGCTCATACGTATGCAAGTGTCATAGGCATTGCATAGTGCATGCGCAAAAACAGGTATGCGCACACATGAAACAAGTCTCCTTTTTACTGGTTGCTTGGTTCCACTGTGACCAATCTTATGCAGTGCACCAGCAGTGCTTCTGTGGCATTCATTTTTTTGCTCATGCGCTTTAGAAGGCTAGCCAAGCATATAAGCACCAAAGAAGAAAGTAGAATCCGTGAAGGTTAAAAATCCATTTTCTTTATTCATTTAAACAGGATAAAAATACATGACACCCACATATCCTGTTTAAATGAATAAAGAAAATGAATTTCTTCACAGATTCTATGCTCTTCTTTGGTGCTTAAACTATACAGGGACTACAAGGAGTCCCATACTTCAGTTGAATCCCGTTTTGTGTCCTCAACCTCGACAGCCATGCGGCTGTTCAGCGATACCTAAGAAAAGGTCTTTCTGAAAGGAGAAGCTCATTGGCCAGGAGCTACACACTTCTCCACATACCCCACCATGTGTCACACGACATACACAGAAGCAAGCTTGACCCGAGAGGAAGCAGCGGACTGTGTGAGTTGGTTTCCACACCGAAGCTGTGGTTCATACGCTGCACATACAACTCTAAAGGGTCTCAGCAACTGGGAAGTTCGTAATGGAGAGCTGAAAAATATATATTGTACAGCTATAACATTTTATATCGCTGGTCCTATTTCTGCTTGTCCTTTCTCGGATATTACTTCAGCCTTCTACTTATGTATGCGGCAACGAGTTTCCTATTATCCGATTGAGTATATGAGATTTTTATTCTGGGAACATTCTTTGTTTGTTTAGCCTTGTATTAAAGAGTTATTTAAAAAATGCCTAAAAACATTAAAACTCCGGCCTTCATGTTGAAGCCAACCCAGAGCTGAAATGGAAGCAATTCCAGGGAGTGAGCTTTTTGGAGGGCAGTAGAACTCTCCAAAGGCACTGGTGAGTTTAGAGGTTTGAAATAAAGTGAGGCCAAAGTTATCAGACTGGTAGGTTTTACCTTTATTTACAAAGTAATTAAAATGTCATCCCACTTTAAGAATTATTGAACATATTCTTAGAAAGCATACATTTAACTACACTTGAATACATATGTTTCCTCGAGATCCAATTGTACAGGATGTACATCATGCAAGGAAACAAGCTTTACAGAGTTAATAAAATAGGCATCATGAGTGCAACTATCTAAAATAAATAAATAAACTCAAATCTGTGCACACAAGTAATAGTTATAAAAAGTAGTATTGCAACTGGTCATTTTTTTTATTTTTTTTTATTGAGGTAGCAATGGCAAACATACATACAAATAGAAGACATTATAATGGCAACATGCCTAGATACATACATCAATTTTCACATATCTAATACACAGACATGTCCTAGATGGTGCAATCAGTATTGAATCCTAAACATGTGGAGACAATTTTCTAACAAATATAACATGAGACCTATATTCTTGTAGGAAGTCCAAAGATAAGTCGGTCTCAAGGTATCCACAGAATAAACATCAAATTATAAGTAAATTCGACTAACAAACAGTAGAAATGTTACAGCCAATAGTTTTCCCCAAAATTTTTAAAGAGCCTAAAGGATCTCTTCAATTTCCCATAACCCTAGGTCCTCCCAGACCCAGGCGGTCTAGCACACATCGCAACCAGTAATATGAATAATTTTTCTTCTTAAATGATAAGAGCTTACTTTTGGGAACTAAGAACCTGGCCACCAGGAGGAGGCAAAGACACCCCAGCCAAAAGCTTACATACCCCTCCCACTCTCTTCATCCCCCAGTCATTCTTTGCCTTTCATCCCATGAGGTTGGCAGATACGTGTCAGAATTTTTAATTTTTGTTTTTTGTCTCTTATGGAGGGTAGTACTCTTTGGCATGGGTTTTAAGTTTTAAGTAGTCCTGTCAGGCTCTCAGTGAGGGCTTGGATGAAAGTTAGAGTCCGGAGATGCAGGGGGAGTCTCTCTGCGAAACCATCCCTACTCATACTAACAGCTCCTCAAGCAATCAGCATTGTCGAACTTCGCTCTGCTGCCTGCTTTCTTCTCTCAAGTCCATGGCGGAGGCGATGCTACTATTCGTCACACTTGAAAGGCCGTGTTCCTGTTCCACAGTGTTGATTCCGGTAAGATTGTTTAATTTTATTTTATCGTCAATGTACTGTAATGTGACTGTTTTCCCAAGAGGTTACACACCTTTGCGGGAACTATATAACATAAGGGTCTCAGTGAGTCTCTGTTAGTATCTTGGAATTGGGGGGTTATTGAACAGGGGGGGGTTTATAATCATGTTTGTTATGTGATTCAACCTGCTTATGTGTGATGTTCATGGGCTCGTGGTTGGAACTCTGAGGCCTTTGGAAGTGATGCAGCCTTTTGGTTGGGCGCTTTTTTGTACTGTTTGGTTCACCTTGTGTTCAGGCGTGGTACCGTTCCCCATTTCCGCATTCCTGACCGTGTGGCGAAGGAGATATTCTAGTCTGCAGGGGTCTGGTCATAGGAGGTGGTGAGTGCCCCAGCCATTGTGGGTGTCAGGTGCTGTTTTTGTTTTCATAGTATAGTCCATATTGATAGTTCCTCTATCCAATAATGGAAGATTCTGATGCTTAGACTGTATTGATTTCAGATTCCGTGCCCGGTGACGAATCCGGATTGGCCTCGTTGACACATGTCTACCAGTTTTGTTCCGTATGCCATTTAAGAGCGCCTTGTTCCTCGGGCCCTACCAATTCATACTTCTACACATGCGGGTAACCCAGTTTCTGATTCCTCCATGCAGGGTGGCGTGTTCCCCCTGGAGATTGCAGCACGTTTTCACTTCCACATAATGTTGGCGATTGTTCGTCTGCAGAGTCCAGACATTTCTTTGAGAATGTGCTTGTGCCCTATTGTCCCGGGCCTTCTGCCTTGGGGAGGGCCTCTACAGTTCCACGCGGGTGTAACTGTCCCTGAGTGTGGTGCCTTTCGTTACAAGATTGCGCGCCTTCGGGTATTGCTCAGACATGTTTTTCAGTTATTGAATGACCCTATCGTTACCAAATATGGAGATTTTCAGTCTAATTCGAATGGTGCACCACATTAGACATGTGGGGAGGAAGTAATCTCCTGATTGTCATTTGTTTGAGATCTTTCCCAGTTTTTGAAAGATAGGGCCCCGTTTGGCTGGTCCTGCGGGTAGGCCTGTGTCTTTTTGGGCATTAACCTCCGATTATACTCGGCGCTGTAGCACTATATCCTTTTTTATTACGTTAACCTCCGGGTTGCCTTATATTTTATTTATATCTGATGGGATGTCTTTTATTTGTTTTTGTTTCCTTTGGGAACCTTCTGGGATTGAAACTCTTTATTACTTCTTCGGAAGTTGTTTTGGACATGTTAGTCCTAAGTTAAAAATGTCTGTTTTCTGTTTGTTTTTTTTCCCTATGAGGGAGAATTTATGCAGCTTGCCGGTTAGGACCCTAGGTGCAGGCTGGTCCTGTCGGGTTCGTTCGGTCTTGCGGCTGTTCAGACACGTGGCGCTGTTCTGCTTGGCTGGTTCGGTAGAAGCGCTGAGTGCTCAGGTTATCATTTTTTTTCATGTTCAACCAAGCATTCGAGAGGACCTGTGGGTCCATGAGGCGGGAAGGATTGTTTCAGTCCTAAAAGCCTTCAGTCATGGATGGCCGGGCAGGGGAGTTTTTCCGCTGCATCATTCTATCTGACATCTGATTTCATCAAAACTTAGTTTCCTCCCCCATGTGGTGGGGGGTTGGAGGGCTTAACGCCCCTTACCGCAGTTGAGCGGTTTGGCCTTCATTTTTAGGCCTCTGAATTTGTCTTTTTGGGTTTGATCCAACAGCTTGTACAGGATAGCTGTCTTGCATGTGGAAGGTTTGCAGTTTGAAACCAGTTGCAGCTCTTGACACCTTGCTGGTGTACACATAAGCTGTTTATAGTGTATCTAGATACAGCTCTTACTCTTTGACGTGTACTGTCTGTCTGAGTTATAAGAGACCTTTGGGTCTTCTTCCATTGTCTCCGGGTGAGTTGCATCTCCTTTTAGGGATCTGTAATTCTGGGTGATGGTTGTTCCCTGCGGGGAATTTGTTTAGCTCAGGGTTTTCCAGAGCTGGGTAGGCTTAGTGCCTTTCTCTTCCTTGTGTCCTCTGCTTGTGCAAAGGTGATAGGGAGACTAGTCCTGCTAGTAGGATTTTTTTGACCTTGAGGTATCCCTTGGTTGTCCTGAGGCTCTGAGAAGTATCTTCTTACGACTTCTAGACTTTAGCTAGGGGTGGTTCCTTCCTTTGGTCGGGGCTTTTCGAGTTCTCTGGATATGCATCCGTATCCCTTGTGTCTGGCTTTTTGGCCCGCTGGGGTGTTTAGTTCTAGGGTAAGGTTTGCCTGAACTATTAGGTGCTCTGACCTGTTTTTCTCCCTGAGAATTCCGGTTGCTGAAGCTTCGCTTGGCCTTTTTCCTGACCCAGTCTTGGGTGGTTTTGGAATCTTGGTTCTCACGGATGGTCGGGGTGTTCCACGGTAGTGGGAACTTGGGCTATGTCCTTGGTCCATCTACCTAACCTGGTCATGGTTGGCCAGGTTTTCTGAGTATTTTTTACTCTTTGCCACCATCATCTGGTGGTTAGCTGTGTGGTTTGCGCCTCAAGGGTTGTTGGTTCATACCCAGCTGCTGGCACTGGATGTCCAATTTCTGGTGCGCCTTAGGGTTGCATTCCCCTGGTCAGCTTGCCAGTGTTCCCGTGGATTCCCTGCTCTGCAGGCGAATGGGTTGGCTGGGCCTCTGCTTGGCAAGCTACTTGTAGGGGGGTCCTTTTCTAGGACATCTGTGTTGGGAATTTCTCTTCCCATTAGCCAGTGATTTCGGGCTTTGAGTACGGTTGTTGCCCTTCCGGTATCATCCCTCTCCTTAAGGGGATATTTTCCTCCCTATGGAGATAGAGTCTTTGCTTGGGGCTTCTCCTGGATGGGAGGTGGAAAGGTGGGATGGGTTCCCCCTGGGATCTTACTGGCTCCAAGCAGACTTATTGGGCCTTTATTTTGATAGATCCTTAGGTCTATGGCCTTGCTATCTGTTTTCAGAGTCGGGTTGTACTCTGTGGGGATGGCTGTGCTCGTCCTATACCTGTTTCGGGATTTTTTTGTTCCCCTGTCTTGGATTCCTGAGGCTGGGTTGGTCCAGCTGGGTGTGGGTCTGCAGGTCAGGATGGCCGAGCGGTCTAAGGCGCTTTGTTCGGTCGCAGTCTCCTCTGGATGTGTGAGCCTTGTTGAGTCTATCCTGTTAGCTCAGTCTGCTAGGGTATAGATTTTCCTTACAACTTGCTCTATTGATTTCAGAATAGGGTTTACTCTTCCTTCGGGTTCTGAGGGTATTCTCTCCGTCTCGGGAGGCCTCGATTGAGGATTTGTGTTCCCCTTTTTAGGGAGCTGTGTGTAGGCCTGGCGACTTAGGTTGCCTGGAGCGTGCCCTCTGTCCGGGGGTTGCTTTTGTGGTCTGTTTCTTGCTTGACTGCTTCTTCTTCCTTGCAAGTACCCTCTGTGTCATCCTATTATGGACTCTGTTCTCAAACTTGGGGTTTTTCACCTGGGTGTATTACACACTTTTTCATGGTCGAATTCTTTAGTATTCTATGGTCAGACACTGGGAGGACTTTGCCTTTTCAGTTGCTTTCCTTGCTTGCAGGATGTTGGAGAGACGTCTGTTCTGTCTCTGTGCCGGTCTTATCCCGGGTTTCGCTTGGTATAGGCGTGGCCTCCTTTCCCTGTTTGGGCCCCTTTTGGGTCTCTGTGAGCTGGGCTCACTCTTGGAGGTGTTCTTTTTTTGTATTAGGGGACCTTTCAGTTTCCTCAGAATCTCCTTTGCCTTGTCCCCTTGGGGGTTTCGGCTGGTGTCACCTTCATTTGTGGGGGGTGAGTGGTGGGGGACTGTCTGTTGGGTGACAGTGTCTCCTGGAGAACTGTTGGCTCAGTCGAGTCCATTTGCGGTCTCTAGTTTGGCTTCAGGACTGACTGCGAGTCAGTGTTGTTGG
This sequence comes from Bombina bombina, assembly GCF_027579735.1. Classification (NCBI taxonomy): domain Eukaryota; kingdom Metazoa; phylum Chordata; class Amphibia; order Anura; family Bombinatoridae; genus Bombina; species Bombina bombina. The sequence continues at coordinate 872,698,936 of NC_069502.1, forward strand.
GGTTTTTCCTCTTAAAATTCGGAAGAAGCGGGGTTTTTTAGTGGGTAGAGGTTCAGGCCTGGTGCCCTCAGTTTAGGCCGCCCATTTTACCATCCCGTCTTGCCATTCAGTGTCCTCTATAGCTTGGGTATTTTTTTCCCAAAGTAATGAATGCAGCTGTGGACTCTTTCCATTTAAGAAGAAAAAGATAAATTGTGCTTACCTAATAATTTCACAGCTCCCAACCCGTAATTTTATGTGGGGCGTCCTTATTATTCCTCTGGCACCTTTCACCCTGATATTTCTTCTACTGTTCCTTGTTTCTCGGCAGAATGACTGGGGGATGAGGGGAGTGGGATGAGTATTTAAGCCTTTGGCTGGGGTGTCTTTGCCTCCTCCTGGTGGCCAGGTTCTTAATTCCCAAAAGTAATGAATGCAGCTGTGGACTCTTTCCAACAGAAGAAAAGGAAATTATCAGGTAAGCATCATTTATGTTTTTATGTTAAAAAGCAAACTGTGCACCACCCGAAAGGGCCCAAAGGAGACCCAGGGCACAAGAAGACTGTGGGGTTACAACAAACTAAGAGCCTTATGAAAAGTATTCTGAATGTTATTCCGAGACGACAGAGCAGGTATAATAATAATAGTAACTGCTCAATAAATTAAATATTTTTAGACTCTATTACAAAAAACTTAAAAGCAGAATTAATTTCTAGATGTTCCAAAAATATTTATTTGCATATGTTTACTTGTTTACATAAAATGATATCCAGGAGAAGAGCCGCTCAGGTCCCACGCTGGTTAGAAACGCCACCGGAATTCCAGGGGAAAGGAAAAGGTGTGAAGCCCAGGGGGTGCACGCCGAAACTGCGGTCGGTTCCGCCGCAGAGAAATAAAACAAATAAGAAAGAAAAAATCAGCTGCACTTGCGGTGGTTAAAGTAAAAAAAGGAATTTTATTGATATGCCTTAAAAACAAGGTACATAGAGGCTAGCAGGATGAACCTCCTAACATGTTTCGTGCCTATGCTCGGCACTTAATCATAGGACTATAGTTCATGGTATTGTCCCTTCCTTTTAAAGGGACAGTACCCAATAGCAAACTTTGTACAATTAAAAAACAGGTGTATGCGATTCACAGGGGCAAAAAACTTAGACAAAGAGCAGTATATATATACAAATGTGATAAACAGAACCAAGTACAATAGATTAATGATGAAAACTGTAATATTATATTATTGTATTAAACTGTAGCAGTGATTGTTCTTGTATAAATAAATAATGCAACAGAGTGGTAAGTTGTTCTAGACCTTAACAAAAAGATCCAAGTACAATGAATTACACTAAATATATCTGATGGAAAATACAATATTAAACTGTAACAGTAAATGTTCATGTATATCCCTGCTGTTAAAAGAAAAACAACAAAATATACCGGATATATATAAAGAGATAAGGCAATGGCGTATAGAGAAATGTAGTATAATATGGGTGGAAGCTATATTCTAAACCCTTTAGTGGTGCTAGATTGTTGATAAAATACAATTAAATTAAGTGCTTATAATAAAACAAGCTATACAACAAAGCACCATATGTTTAATATGATAAGGCTACCCATCTACTCTCTACTTAAAGGCCATGCATTGTACTGATAGTTTTTTATATACATGAATAAAAACAGCAACATCCAAACTGCAATAATTACTGAGCTCAAATATATGTTAAAAGAAACTAAGCTCTACTCAAAATAATAGGACCTATCCCATTCTCTATTTAAGCCTGAAGGAGTAATGGTCTTCAATTTATGTGTCCAATACAACTCACGTTTCAGCAATAATTTGTGTTTATTACCACCTCTAATGGGAGAATGAACTCTATCTATAACTTTCACAGTAATGTATGCTTGATGGGTGAAATGTACTAGGTTAAAGTGTCTCGCTATAGCCGAATCCTTATTGTAATTCTTGGTATCATTGATATGTTCCCTGACCCTGGATCTAAGTTCCCTCGTCGTCTGACCGACGTATTGAAGGGAACAGATGGTACATTCTAGCAGGTAAACAATGAATTCGGTTCTACAATTTGCGTAAAAGTTAACCATAAAGTTTTCCTGAGTGACAGTACTTGAAAAATTATTATTCTGACTGACCACTCCACAGGTGATACAGGCTCTCGCTCCACATCTGAATGTGCCTTTTTTCTGTAACCAATCTCTGGATTTGGCACTTTTACTGTTGATCATGCTGGGAGCTAGTCTTGTGGCTAATGTAGGCGGTTTCTTCTAAACAAACCTACAAGACCGATAAACATCACCCAAGAGTTCATCTTCTTTTAAGATATGAAGATTTCTCTTAAGGATATTGCAAATGTCATGGTGCTGTCTGGAGTATTCCGTAGAGAATACCACAGTATCTTTATCAAAGTCCCTCTTTTCTCTTTTATTGTAGAGGACCTCAGATTGTTTTTTAGATTTTACACTGTTAAAAGATTTCTGAAGGTCCTTGTCTGAGTATCCTCTCAATTTAAGTCTATTCGTAAGTTCAGCTGACTGAGTGTAAAAGTTGTGGTCAGAATTTGTATTCCTCCACATACGAATATATTGCGCTCTGGGAATTGAGCGATTGAGGTGCGGTGGATGGCAGGATTTGGCGTGTAAAATAGTGTTGCCGGCTGTAGGCTTACGAAAAGTATCAGTTTGTATAATGCCTGTATCTACGTTGCCTGTGAGGGTAAGATCCAAAAAACAAGCTGTGTAGGTGTGCATTTCACCGGTAAATTTAATTCATTGGCATTAAGATATTCCAAAAATATGTTAATGTCTAGGGGATCCTGTACAATAAAAATCAAATCATCTATAAACTCATATACTTTATGGTTAAATCAGCAAAGGGATTTGATGTAGTATATAGGTACATGTCCTCCCACTAGGCTACAAATAAGTTGGCAAACGAGGGGGCAAACTTTGCCCCCATCGCCGTACCACAAACTTGCAAAAAATATTCACAGTCAAACATAAAAAAGTTATGTTGAGTAAAAACTCTACAATTTCACAAAAATAAATAATAAATTCGACTGAGTATTGAGTAGCAGAGCTTAGAAAGTATTGTAATGCTTTGATTCCCAATGCATGTGGTATGCTTGTATATAGCGCTGTGGTATCCACTACCACCAATTTGTAATCCTCACACCACTTTGTGTTTTGTAGATAATCTATAAGATGACTTGAATCCCTCAGATAGCTATTAAGATTCTTAACAAGGGGTTGCAAAACCGAATCTACCCATTCGGACAATGGCTCAAACATAGAGCCAATGCCCAAAATAATGGGTCTACCCAGGGGGGAATTGATGTCCTTATGGGTTTTGGGTACGTGATGGAATATGGGTACCATTGGATGTAAGGGAATCAGAGATTTAGCCTGATCTTCTGAAAAGATGCTTAGGGCAACACCTTGTTCGATGATACTAAGGAGCTTGGATTTAAATATTTCAGTGGGGTTTCTTTCTAATTTCCTGTAGGTCTTATTGTCTGATAGCTGACATTTAGCTTCATTAATGTAGTAGTCCTTGTCCAGGACCACCACATTGCCTCCTTTGTCCGAGGCCCTAATGACAATATTGTCATTGGATTGTAACCTTTGAAGTGTTAATTTCTCTGCTTTGGTTAGATTTGAATTTATAATCTGCCCCTTAGTCATGGTTTCTAGCTCTAACAATTCCTTTTGTACCTTCTTATGAAAAAGATTGATTGCATACCCCCTAGCATTGTAGGATAAAATTCAGATGGCTTCCTATTCGGCGATGGGATTTCACAGTCACTAGGACCATAAGAATCCTCATTATGTCTAAGCTGATTCAATGTTATGAAATCGCCAAATTTGAAGTCATCTTGTTTAACACTCTCATTTATAAAAGTATTCCCCTCATTATCAGTGATGACATTGGTATTACATATATCAGTATTGTCAATAGCATTACTTTGATCTTTCTCCTGTAATTTGAAAAACCTTTTTAAAGTCATTTTTCTAACAACTTTGTTAACGTCAATCATTGTTTTAAATGCCGAAAAGTGTTTGTTGGGGCAAAGCCCAGTCCTTTACTGAGGAGGGACCTTTCTTCATCTGTTAGCTTGACCTTTGATCAATTTAAGACTGAGAGTCCTTCTGATTCAGCTTCTGTTTTCTTGCTGACTTTCTTGTTTCTTCTGCCAGCCCTCCTGGTGCGTTTCCTAAAGGGACCGCAGGTACAGCTTTATCTTTGGGATGTACTGCCAAGGGTATATCTTCATCTGTATCACTGTCACTCAGTACCTGCAATGACAAGAGGGGGCAGGAAGAGGAGGGAACAGAGATAGAGGAGGAAGAAAATGATGAAGAAGAGACATCCGTGGCCACTGTTGGAAGGGAGGCCCCATTGCTATCAGATGTATAGGAATCTTGGTCAGATGTGTCCGGGGAGGAAAAAGCCACCTTCCGTTTGTGCTTATGCTTTAGAATCAGTTTCAGGGGTTTTTCTTTGGCATCATCATCTGAAGATTTACTTCCCCCCTTGTTATAGGATGGTTTCCTCTTGGGTTTGTTTTGGAACCTTGACCAATTGTAAACCTTGTTATTCAAATAGTCCTCCAAATCTCTATTAAATGTATTGCCTTTCCTCTCAGCCAGCATTTCATCTGTTTTTTGAATTTTGGATTTGAGGTTATCCTTAAATTCTCCATATTTAGGATCTGATTTATTGGCTTTCAAATCCATTTTGATATTATCAATTTTGGTTTTTAATTTATCTCTCTTGTTTGTATTGCTCTTAATTATAATGTTCATTAGGGTCAAGGAGCATTCAGTTAGTGCCTCATTCTATTCTGATTGAAGGCTCTGATCTTCCAAATCAAAGGAAGGGTACTTTTCTATTCTTAGACCCCTCGGTATTCTCTTGGCTTTAATGTAATGATTGAATGAAACCACATCCCACATTAGCCTGAGGTCTGTAAGTAATGACCTTTCTAGTTGTACAAACTGTACCTTAAGGTCACCATTACCACCACTTGGATGCTCAGCAGTATTAAATATTTTGTCAAAATAGCTCTGGCGATGCTGCACATTAAAAAATGACTTATGTAAGCCTGCTTCTTCTTTATCCATGTTTTACCACTGTGTATCGTAAGTTAAAAATTATTGGAATGCTAGTACCTCGTACCTGACAACACCGCAAAAAAACCCTTTTATTATTTAAGGCTTCACACCTGTTGCACCCTGTATTAGTTACTGGTTACTTGTATCCCTCCTGTTATGACAACTTTGTACCGTTGAACCTTACAAGCTCTACACTTACAAAGTGCACAAACGATAAGACATCTGTAACAATCAAGGTTGTGTGATGCAAAGCAAAATACGCTGTACGTTTGCTGTTAAAAGTATATCACTGGCATTTCATCTGTAATCAATTGACAGTGCTGCTCGCAAAGTAGTGAACGATGGAACAAAATGAAGTATACAATTCACTTACTGAAAGTTCTGTTGCTGTGGATCGAGCCGGTCAGATGCAATACTCCTTAGAAGACATCCACGAGAACAGCCGCTCAGGTCCCACGCTGGCTAGAAACGCCACCGGAAGTCCAGGGGAAAGGAAAAGGTGTGAAGCCCAGGGGGTGCACGCCGAAACTGCGGCCGGTTCTGCCGCAGAGAATTAAAGCAAATAAGAAAGAAAAAATCAGCTGCACTGCGGTGGTTAAAAAAGTAAAAAATGAAATTTTATTGATATGCCTTAAAAACACTGTACATAGAGGCTAGCAGGATGAACATCCTAACATGTTTCATGCCTATGCTCGGCACTTAATCATAGGACTATAGTTCATGGTATTGTCCCTTCCTTTTAAAGGGACAGTACCCAATAGCAAACTTTGTACTATTAAAAAACAGGTGTATGCGATTCACAGGGGCAAAAAAACCTAGACAAAGACCAGTATATATATATATATATATATATATATATATACAAATGTGATAAACAGAACCAAGTACAATAGATTACTGATGAAAACTGTAATATTATATTATTGTATTAAACTGTAGCAGTGATTGTTCTTGTATAAATAAATAATGCAACAGAGTGGTATAAGTTGTTCTAGACCTTAACAAAAAGATCCAAGTACTCTAAATATATCTGATGGAAAATACAATATTAAACTGTAACCGTAATTGTTCATGTATATCCCTGCTGTTAAAAGAAAAACAACAAAATATACAGGATATATATAAAGCATACCACATGCATTGGGAATCAAAACATTACAATACTTTCTAATCTCCGCTACTCAATACTCAGTCGAATTTATTATTTATTTTTGTAAAATTGTAGAGTTTTTACTCAAACATAACTTTTTTATGTTTGACAGTGAATATTTTTTGCAAGTTTGTGGTACGGCGATGGGGGCAAAGTTTGCCCCCTCGTTTGCCAACTTATTTGAAGCCTGGTGGGAGGACATGTACCTATATACTACATCAAATCCCTTTGCTGATTTAACCATAAAGTATATGAGGTTTATAGATGATTTGATTTTATTGTACAGGATCCCCTAGACATTAACATATTTTTGGAATATCTTAATGCCAATTAATTCAATCTTAAATTTACCGGTGAAATGCACACCCACACAGCTTGTTTTTTGGATCTTACCCTCACAGGCAGCGTAGATACAGTCATTATACTAACTGATACTTTTCGTAAGCCTACAGCCGGCAACACTATTTTACACGCCAAATCCTGCCATCCACCGCACCTCATTCGCTCAATTCCCAGAGCGCAATATATTCGTATGAGGAGGAAAACAAATTCTGACCACAACTTTTACATTCAGTCAGCTGAACTTACGAATAGACTTAAATTGAGAGGATACTCAGACAAGGACCTTCAGAAATCTTTTAACAGTGTAAAATCTAAAAAACAATCTGAGGTCCTCTACAATAAAAGAGAAAAGAGGGACTTTGATAAAGATACTGTGGTATTCTCTACGGAATACTCCAGACAGTACCATGACATTTGCAATATCCTTAAGAGAAATCTTCATATATTAAAAGAAGATGAACTCTTGGGTGATGTTTATCGGTCTTGTAGGTTTGTTTCGAGGAAACCGCCTACATTAGCCACAAGACTAGCTCCCAGCATGATCAACAGTAAAAGTGCCAAATCCAGAGATTGGTTACAGAAAAAAGGCACATTCAGATGTGGAGCGAGAGCCTGTATCACCTGTGGAGTGGTCAGTCAGAATAATAATTTTTCAAGTACTGTCACTCAGGAAAACTTTATGGTTAACTTTTACGCAAATTGTAGAACCAAATTCATTGTTTACCTGCTAGAATGTACCATCTGTTCCCTTCAATACGTCGGTCAGACGATGAGGGAACTTAGATCCAGGGTCAGGGAACATATCAATGATACCAAGAATTACAATAAGGATTCGGCTATAGCGAGACACTTTAACCTAGTACATTTCACCCATCAAGCATACCTAACTGTGAAAGTTATAGATAGAGTTCATTCTCCCATTAGAGGTGGTAATAAACACAAATTATTGCTGAAACGCGAGTTGTATTGGACACATAAATTGAAGACCATTACTCCTTCAGGCTTAAATAGAGAATGGGATATGTCCTATTATTTTGAGTAGAGCTTAGTTTCTTTTAACATATATTTGAGCTCAGTAATTATTGCAGTTTGGATGTTGCTGTTTTTATTCATGTATATAAAAAACTATCAGTGTAATGCATGGCCTTTAAGTAGAGAGTAGATGGGTGGCCTTATCATATTAAACATATGGTGCTTTGTTGTATAGCTTGTTTTATTATAAGCACTTAATTGTATTTTATCAACAATCTAGCACCACTAAAGGGTTTAGAATATAGCTTCCACCCATATTATACTACATTTCTCTATACGCCATTGCCTTATCTCTTTATATATATCCTGTATATTTTGTTGTTTTTCTTTTAACAGCAGGGATATACATGAACAATTACTGTTACAGTTTAATATTGAATTTTCCATCAGATATATTTAGAGTAATTCATTGTACTTGGATCTTTTTGTTAAGGTCTAGAACAACTTATACCCCTCTGTTGCATTATTTATTTATACAAGAACAATCACTGCTACAGTTTAATACAATAATATAATATTACAGTTTTCATCAGTAATCTATTGTACTTGGTTCTGTTTATCACATTTGCATATATATACTGCTCTTTGTCTAGGTTTTTTGCCCCTGTGAATAGCATACACCTGTTTTTTTTATTGTACAAAGTTTGCTATTGGGTACTGTCCCTTTAAAAGGAAGGGACAATACCATGAACTATAGTCCTATGATTAGGTGCTGAGCATAGGCACGAAACATGTTAGGATGTTCATCCTGCTAGCCTCTATGTACCTTGTTTTTAAGGCATATCAATAAAATTCCTTTTTTTACTTTAACCACCGCAAGTGCAGCTGATTTTTTCTTTATTTACATAAAATGATACTCTGATGTGTAGAAAAACTTCATTAAAAGTAAGGAACATGTGGTATAAAATGCAACAATCTAAAAAACATAATTTATGCTTACCTGATAAATTTATTTCTCTTGTAGTGTAGTCAGTCCACGGGTCATCCATTACTTATGGGATTATATCTCTTCCCCAACAGGAAGTTGCAAGAGGATCACCCAAGCAGACCGAAACCAGACGAGAAAGGAGAAACCATAGGGTGCAGTGGTGACTGGAGTTTAATTAAAATTTAGATCTGCCTTAAAAGACAGGGCGGGCCGTGGACTGACTACACTACAAGAGAAATAAATTTATCAGGTAAGCATAAATTATGTTTTCTCTTGTTAAGTGTAGTCAGTCCACGGGTCATCCATTACTTATGGGATACCAATACCAAAGCTAAAGTACACGGATGAAGGGAGGGACAAGGCAGGAACTTTAAACGGAAGGAACCACTGCCTGAAGCACCTTTCTCCCAAAAATAGCCTCCGAAGAAGCAAAAGTGTCAAATTTGTAAAATTTTGAAAAAGTGTGAAGTGAAGACCAAGTTGCAGCCTTGCAAATCTGTTCAACAGAGGCCTCATTTTTAAAGGCCCAGGTGGAAGCCACAGCTCTAGTAGAATGAGCTGTAATTCTTTCAGGAGGCTGCTGTCCAGCAGTCTCATAGGCTAAACGTATTATGCTACGAAGCCAAAAAGAGAGAGAGGTAGCCGAAGCCTTTTGACCTCTCCTCTGTCCAGAGTAAACGACAAACAGGGAAGAAGTTTGACGAAAATCTTTAGTTGCCTGCAAATAGAACTTCAGGGCACGGACTACGTCCAGATTATGCAAAAGTCGTTCCTTCTTAGAAGAAGGGTTAGGACACAATGATGGAACAACAATCTCTTGATTGATATTCCTGTTAGAAACTACCTTAGGTAAAAACCCAGGTTTAGTACGCAGAACTACCTTGTCTGAATGAAAAATCAGATAAGGAGGATCACAATGTAAGGCAGATAACTCAGAGACTCTTCGAGCCGAGGAAATAGCCACCAAAAACAGAACTTTCCAAGATAACAGCTTGATATCAATGGAATGAAGGGGTTCAAATGGAACACCTTGAAGAACGTTAAGAACTAAGTTTAAGCTCCACGGCGGAGCAACAGTCTTAAACACAGGCTTAATCCTAGCCAAAGCCTGACAAAAAGCCTGAACGTCTGGAACTTCTGCCAGACGTTTGTGTAGAAGAATAGACAGAGCAGAAATCTGTCCCTTTAACGAACTAGCAGATAAGACCTTTTCTAAACCTTCTTGTAGAAAAGACAATATCCTAGGAATCCTAACCTTACTCCATGAGTAACTTTTGGATTTGCACCAATATAAATATTTACGCCATATCTTATGGTAAATTCTTCTGGTAACAGGTTTCCTAGCCTGTATTAAGGTATCAATTACCGACTCCGAGAAGCCACGCTTTGATAGAATCAAGCGTTCAATCTCCATGCAGTCAGCCTCAGAGAAATTAGATTTGGATGGTTGAAAGGACCCTGAATTAGAAGGTCCTGCCTCAGAGGCAGAGACCACGGTGGACAGGACGACATGTCCACTAGGTCTGCATACCAGGTCCTGCGTGCCCACGCAGGCGCTATCAGAATCACTGATGCCCTCTCTTGTCTGACCTTGGCAATCAGTCGAGGAAGCATCGGAAATGGTGGAAACACATAAGCCATGTCGAAGACCCAAGGGGCTGTCAGAGCATCTATCAGCACCGCTCCCGGGTCCCTGGACCTGGATCCGTAACAAGGAAGCTTGGCGTTCTGGCGAGACGCCATGAGATCCAGATCTGGTTTGCCCCAACGAAGAATCAGTTGAGCGAAGACCTCCGGATGAAGTTCCCACTCCCCCGGATGAAAAGTCTGGCGACTTAGAAAATCCGCCTCCCAGTTCTCCACGCCTGGGATGTAGATCGCTGACAGGTGGCAAGAGTGAGACTCTGCCCAGCGAATTATCTTTGAGACTTCCAACATCGCTAGGGAACTTCTGGTTCCCCCTTGATGGTTGATGTAAGCCACAGTCGTGATGTTGTCCGACTGAAATCTGATGAACCTCAGAGTTGCTAACTGAGGCCAAGCTAGAAGAGCATTGAATATTGCTCTTAACTCCAGAATATTTATTGGGAGGAGTTTCTCCTCCTGAGTCCATAATCCCTAAGCCTTCAGGGAATTCCAGACTGCGCCCCAACCTAGAACGCTGGCGTCTGTTGTTACAATCGTCCAATCTGGCCTGCGAAAGGTCATCCCCTTGGACAGATGGGGCCGAGAAAGCCACCATAGAAGAGAATCTCTGGTCTCTTGATCCAGATTTAGCAGAGGGGACAAATCTGAGTAATCCCCATTCCACTGACTTAGCATGCACAATTGCAGCGGTCTGAGATGCAGGCGCCCAAATGGTACTATGTCCATTGCCGCTACCATTAAGCCGATTACTTCCATGCACTGAGCTACTGACGGGTGTGGAATGGAATGAAGGACACGGCAAGCATTTAGAAGTTTTGATAACCTGGTCTCCGTCAGGTAAATTTTCATCTCTACAGAATCTATAAGAGTCCCTAGGAAGGGAACCCTTGTAAGTGGTAATAGAGAACTCTTTTCCACGTTCACCTTCCACCCATGCGACCTCAGAAATGCCAGAACTATCTCTGTATGAGACTTGGCAGTTTGAAAACTTGACGCTTGTATCAGAATGTCGTCTAGGTACGGAGCCACCGCTATACCTCGCGGTCTTAGTACCGCCAGAAGAGAGCCCAGAACCTTTGTAAAGATTCTTGGAGCCGTAGATAATCCGAAGGGAAGAGCTACAAACTGGTAATGCCTGTCTAGGAAGGCAAATCTTAGGTACCGATAATGATCCTTGTGAATCGGTATGTGAAGGTAGGCTTTAAGTCCACTGTGGTCATGTACTGACCCTCTTGGATCATGGGTAGGATGGTTCGAATAGTTTCCATTTTGAATGATGGAACTCTTAGGAATTTGTTTAGGATTTTTAAGTCCAAGATCGGTCTGAAGGTTCCCTCTTTCTTGGGAACCACAAATAGATTTGAATAGAATCCTTGCCCGTGTTCCGTCCGCGGAACTGGGTGGATCACCCCCATTAGTAAGAGGTCTTGTACACAGCGTAGAAACGCCTCTTTCTTTATTTGGTTTGCTGATAACCTTGAAAGATGAAATCTCCCTTGTGGAGGAGAAGCTTTGAAGTCCAGAAGATATCCCTGAGATATGATCTCCAACGCCCAGGGATCCTGGACATCTCTTGACCAAGCCTGGGCGAAGAGAGAAAGCCTGCCCCCTACTAGATCCGTTTCCGGATAGGGGGCCCTCTCTTCATGCTGTCTTAGGGGCAGCAGCAGGTTTCTTGGCCTGCTTGCCCTTGTTCCAGGACTGGTTAGTTTTCCAGCCCTGTCTGTAACGAGCAACAGTTCCTTCCTGTTTTGGAGCGGAGGAAATTGATGCTGCTCCTGCCTTGAAGTTACGAAAGACACGAAAATTAGACTGTCTGGCCTTTGATTTGGCCCTGTCCTGAGGCAGAGCATGGCCCTTACCTCCCGTAATGTCAGCGATAATTTCTTTCAAGCCGGGCCCGAATAAGGTCTGCCCTTTGAAAGGAATATTAAGCAATTTAGATTTAGAAGTCACATCAGCTGACCAGGATTTAAGCCATAGCGCTCTGCACGCTTGGATGGCGAATCCAGAGTTCTTAGCCGTAAGTTTGGTTAAATGTACGACGGCATCAGAAACAAATGCGTTAGCTAGCTTAAGTGCTTTAAGCTTGTTCATAATTTCATCCAATGGAGCTGTGCGAATGGCCTCTTCCAGAGACTCAAACCAGAATGCCGCTGCAGCAGTGACAGGCGCAATGCATGCAAGGGGCTGTAAGATAAAACCTTGTTGAACAAACATTTTCTTAAGGTAACCTTCTAATTTTTTATCCATTGGATCTGAAAAGGCACAACTATCCTCCACCGGGATAGTGGTACGCTTAGCTAAAGTAGAAACTGCTCCCTCCACCTTAGGGACTGTCTGCCATAAGTCTCGTGTGGTGGCGTCTATAGGAAACATTTTCCTAAATATGGGAGGAGGGGAAAAAGGCACACCGGGTCTATCCCACTCCTTGCTAATAATCTCTGTAAGCCTTTTAGGTATAGGAAACACGTCAGTACACACCGGTACCGCATAGTATCTATCCAACCTACATAATTTTTCTGGAATTGCAACCGTGTTGCAATCATTCAGAGCCGCTAATACCTCCCCTAGCAATATGCGGAGGTTCTCAAGCTTAAATTTAAAATTAGAAATCTCTGAATCCAGTCTCCCTGGATCAGATCCGTCACCCACAGAATGAAGCTCTCCGTCTTCATGTTCTGCAAACTGTGACGCAGTATCAGACATGGCTCTCACATCATCCGCGCGCTCTGTCCTTAACCCAGAGCTATCGCGCTTGCCTCTTAATTCTGGCAATTTAGCTAATACTTCTGTCATAACAGTAGCCATGTCTTGCAAAATGATTTGTAAGGGCCTCCCTGATGTACTTGGCGCCACAAAATCACGCACCTCCTGAGCGGGAGGCGAAAGTACTGACACGTGAGGAGAGTTAGTCGGCATAACTTCCCCCTCGTTGTCTGGTGATAATTTCTTTGCATGTAAAGCCTGACTTTTATTTAAAGTGACATCAATGCATTTAGTACACAAATTTCTATGGGGCTCCACATTGGCCTTCATACACAGTGAACAAACAGACTCATCAGTGTCAGACATGTTTAAACAGACTAGCAATGAGACTAGCAAGCTTGGAAAATACTTTTCAAATAAATTTACAAGCAATATAACAAACGCTACTGTGCCTTTAAGAAGCACAAAAAGCTGTCACAGTTGAAATAACAATGAAACAAATTAGTTATAGCAACCAAATTTTCACAGTAAATGAATTAAGTTAGCAAAGGATTGCACCCACCAGCAAATGGATGATTAACCCCTTAATACCCAAAAACGGATAACAATTTAATAATTAACGTTTTTATCACAGTCAAAAACACACTGTCACAGGTCTGCTGTGACTGATTACCTCCCTCAAAATGAGTTTTGAAGACCCCTGAGCTCTCTAGAGACGTCCTGGATCATGGAGGATGAAGTAGGAAGATTGTGACTGAATTTTTACTGCGCAAAAAAGCGCTAAAATAGGCCCCTCCCACTCATATTACAACAGTGGGGAAGCTCAGTTAACTGTTTCTATGCAGAAAACAAGATAGCCATGTGGTAAAAATCATGCCCCAATAAGTTTTATCACCAAGTACCTCACAAAAAACGATTAACATGCCAGTAAACGTTTTAAACATACATTTTTAAAAGTTATGAAGTGTTATTAATAAGCCTGCTACCAGTCGCTTTTACTGCAGTTAAGGCTCATACATTACTTCAGTATTAACAGTATTTTCTGAGTCAATTCCATTCCCTAGAAAAATACATTCAGTGTACACACTCATCAGCCTAATACCAGTCGCTATCACTGCATTTAAGGCTGAACTTACATTACATTGGTATCAGCAGTATTTTCTCAGTCAATTCCATTCCTCAGAAAAATAATTTACTGCACATACCTCGTTTGCAGGGGGGCCCTGCATGCTATTCCCCTTTTCTGAAGTTACCTCACTCCTCAGAATGTATGAGAACAGCCAGTGGATCTTAGTTACCTCTGCTAAGATCATAGAAAACGCAGGCAGATTCTTCTTCTAATGCTGCCTGAGAACAAACAGCACACTCCGGTGCCATTTAAAATAACAAACTTTTGATTGAAGAAATAAACTAAGTTTAAAAACACCACAGACCTCTCACAACAACCTATCTTTAGTTAGGTTGCAAGAGAATGACTGGATATGACACGTGAGGGGAGGAGCTATATAGCAGCTCTGCTTGGGTGATCCTCTTGCAACTTCCTGTTGGGGAAGAGATATAATCCCATAAGTAATGGATGACCCGTGGACTGACTACACTTAACAAGAGAAAAATGTTTTGCACACAAGCAATCGTTAAATGACTCATTTTTTAGCTGAAATAATTGTATTCCTAAAATTGCAAAAAATAATAGTTAAAAATATTACAGCAGCATTAATTTATATTTATTGTAGTAACTGACAAAAATGAGATGCATGGAAGTCCTTAAAAATAGCCCATAATGTCCAGTAAATTGCCCTTAAACGTTATGATGAATATCTGGGGAAAGGTGTAGGCTCATAGCTGGTCCCCTCCCCTTGTTCTAGACACTAATTCAGAACAGTTAAAGGACAGTATACACCAATGTTCATAAAACTGCATGTAATAGACACTACTATAAAGAAGAATATGCACAGATACTGATAAAAAAATCCAGTATAAATCTGTTTTAAAAACGTACTTATGTATGTATGTATTGGGTACTTGTAAAGCACGGCTAATCGCCTGTAAGGGTCTCAAGGCGCGGCTCATTTTATTGACCTCGGAAGGATGAAAGGCTGAGTGGACCTCACCGGGATCGAACCTGCAACCCTTGGGTTGCTACAGAGCTCAGCCGCAGTGCCAGCATGGTGAGCTATCTGTCCGGCATGAGAAGCTCTCAGTTTAGCACTATTAATGAGGTTAGGCTGGGACACCCACTGAAAGGGGCTGAGAAAGCAGGAAGAGCAGACACTCCCTCCCATGCATATGAAAAGATCCATTACATAAACAGGCAAGTAAGAGTTTGTATACCTGAGTCTACATCTGCTTACATCTTGGTTAGAAGTCTGAAAATCAGCACAATGTTATTAAAAAAAAAAAAGAAAGAAACAAAACTATACATTGTTATAAAAAAAACTTCCAGTGCAAAGAAAAATCTAGTGTACAGTGTCCTTTTCAAATGTTCTCAAGATAAAGTAATGATGTCATAATTATTCCCATTTTATTTCTTTTCAACAGGTGAACTCACAAACTGCAATAATCCTAGACATGGCCAGAATCCTGATGCTTTCGGTGTTCTTCAAAATCAAAGCAGCCACATGGGAAATGTATGTTCTGAATGTGGGAAATCTTTTACCTGGAAATCCAAACTTATTACTCATCAGAAAATTCATACAGGAGTGAAAGCATTTCCATGTCCTGAATGCGGGAAATGTTTTTCGCTGAAATCAACTCTTACTAATCATCTGAAAATCCATACAGGAGAGAAAGCATTTCCATGTTCTGAATGTGGGAAATGTTTTACTCTGAAATCAAATCTTGTTGCTCATCAGAAAACTCATACAGGAGAGAAAGCATTTTCATGTTCTGAATGTGGGAAATGGTTTGTCCAGAAATCAAATCTTATTACTCATCAGAAAACTCATACAGGAGAGAAAGAGTTTTCATGTTCTGAGTGTGGGAAATGTTTTGCTCGGAAAGCAACACTTTTTGATCATCAAAAGACTCATACAAAAGAAAGGGCATTTTTGTGTACTGAATGTGGGAAATCGTTTACTCAGAAATCAACTCTTATTACACATAAGAAAATTCATATTAAAGGGAAATCAAATTCTAACCTCTTAAGTGCAGAGGATATTGACTACATGTTGTCCTCCTGGGGCAGGAGCTTTGGAGCTAATCCCGGGCCCCCCTGCACCTTAAGCAGTTACAAAGAAGCACAGTATGTTCAGAATCATTATCACCAGGGAATCTGAGAATGCCAATGATGTCACCAAGTGGAAGTGCCGAGATGCTGAAGTCTAGAGAGAGCTGGATAAGGGCTAGTATTAAAATCTTTAAATCTCAGCACCCTTAATGTCTAGAAATCCCTAAAACCCACTATTTGAAAGGCAATATGAGTAATTTGGCTATATAAATTTTAAGTTACAAAGAAGCACAGTATGTTCAGAATCATTATCACCAGGGAATCTGAGAATGCCAATGATGTCACCAAGTGGAAGTGCCGAGATGCTGAAGTCTAGAGAGAGCTGGATAAGGGCTAGTATTAAAATCTTTAAATCTCAGCACCCTTAATGTCTAGAAATCCCTAAAACCCACTATTTGAAAGGCAATATGAGTAATTTGGCTATATAAATTTTAAGTACAATATTAAGAAAAAAATAAATTGTACTGACCCCTTGTTTAAAGCCAAGAAGCCTCTCTTTTCAATAAGATCCCTGTATAGGATTGAATAGACAGTTGATCACTCTGGTAATAGTGATCACCTGGCATGAATTAATGTGTATTTATTTGATAGAGGTCCATGTGAGTCCATATATGCAGATCAAAGTTATATAAATACACTACAGTGTTCTCCATAGACAAATTTGCCAGCCAGGTGGCATTCTGAAGTAGTCAGGTGAGGGCAGTGTAGGAATTTCTAATATTATATCATTTTCTGCTATCCAAAATACAAATAAATTGCATAATTCAATATAAATGTATTTAATAATAATGTATGCAATAAAAATTGAGCATTTTTAATATTAGCTAATTTTAGTTTAATATTGACTAAAATTTTAGTCAGGTGGTCAGTAAAATCAACCAGGGGGTGCAGCCACTAAAAAGGTCCTTTGGAGAACACTGAACTAAAAGGCCCTCATTTATATGATAATATATGCTTCTTTGAAATGTAGGTACTTTTGAGGGCATTATAGTCAGGTGAACGCTGATGTAAGTGTGTTTCCATAGCTGGAATTTGTTTTACTAGATGCATAGGTGATCAATTATAACTTATCTTCTACCCCCCACTGAACTTATTTTGCTGGTTATGTTTTATATAGCCTATACATTAGTATTGAAATGTTCAGTATGGGTGTGGATATCACAGGCACAAGGAGCTATTTTAAATGGAAAATAAAGGTAAATTAGATATCTGTTAAGATTGTAATACACTCCATCAGGTAAACTGGACAATTGGAAACAAATTAAATGGGAGAAAAATTTAGAGTGCACAGCCCTTTTAAGTATAACCCGTTGTTTAGTGTTTTTATTAAAACAATGAAATAAACTGTTTATATTAATTTAACTTCCTCATTTAACAATAACAAAGCAATGTGTCTGGCTTAGCTTCACTCTTAATCCTGACATATATTGGTCAGTAGTATCATTAAAGACAGAGTGCTCCATGTACTAGGCAGCGAAAGCTCCTCCAGAGCCCCTTCCCGCAATGTGGCGAGGGAAAATCACAGAGAGCGAGCTCACTGTCTGTGTTTGATAATCCGTTCTCCCACGCGATTGGTCACACATGAGAAGGGGCGGGGATTACACACTAACTTGAGCATGTGATGATACAAATGGGCAGCGGATTCTGTTTGTCCGATGCCTGTATGTAGCAAAGGCGAGTGGACAATTTCCCGAGTTGAGAAGCTTGTCCACTCCCTCCTTCGTACATGGAGCCCAGAGGCTGGTTGAATAAGCAGGGGGATATAAATAAGTATTAAAAAAAGAACAGTGACTGATGTAACAGTGTTTATGTAAAAAAACTAAAAAAAAAACTGCTTCCTTCAGAACATTTGATATTTGGTAACAGAAAACAGTTTATTTAAAATAAAAACGTGATCCCAAATTTAGAAGATCTAAATAAGCTATCAGCACAACCACCTGCTAATTACACCCCATCACACAAATCACAATTCCCCCAGATATTACTAGATGCTGCAGTAACAAGTGCTCTCATCTCACACATCTGACTGGGGAAGGATCAGGGGAAAGGTCAGTTTAAATATAGGGAGGACTGATCTATCCATAATACCAAACCCACTGCACACATCAGCAGGAGGCTGTTCTGTTCTCTACACATCCACCAGGGGGCACTGGAGATTTGTTAAAATACATCTACATATTATTGTCACATTTATCTTTTCTTTTATATACATCATTATATCTAACATGTATTTAGTATTTAAAGGGATATGAAAGTCAAAATGAAACTTGCATGATTATGATAGAACATGTAATTTTAAGACACTTTTAGATTCACTTCTATTTTCAAATGTGCTTTGTTCTCTTGGTATACCATGTTAAAAAAAGAATATGCACATATAATACACTAGTAGTTGCTAGCTGCTGATTGGTGCCTGCACTCATTTATCTCTTGTGATTGGCTAACTAGATTTCTTTAGCTACCCGCCAGTAGTGCAATGCTGTTTCTTCTGCAAAGGATAACAAGCTAATGATGCAAATGTGATAATATAAGTAAATTGGAAAGTTATTTAAAATTGTATGTTTTATCCAACTCAAAATCCCTTTAATGTCCCTTTAAGAATCTGCAGCTCTGCACTACATACTTGTGTCATGTGTATGATGTACCCTGCTAGATGTGCCATGACATGATTTCATATGCTGTGACTGCTGTACAGGTGTTTTTATGAAATTCAAAATAAAGCCTGAAGTTCTGTATATGGAGTGAGTGGTGGATATATATTGGGGTTAGTTTGTGGGTCATGTGTGATCTACCTGCTAAAGTGATGCTGACATTTACAACATTTTTGTAAAATAAGGACACATATATGCCATGATCGGTTAGCAAGTAAGAGTCATAAGCAGGTCCGCGCTACTAGCGATAATATACCAGTTTTAGTTAAAAGGTTAGAAAACGTTCAAAAGAAATAAAACTTAAAGGGATAAACCTAATTTTTTTTCTTTCATGATTCAGATAGAGCATGCAATTTTAAGGAACTTTCTAATTTACTCCTATAATTATTTTTTCTTCAGTCTCCTCCTATCATTATTTAAAACGGTGGAATGCAAAGCTTAGGAGCCGACCCATTTTTGGTTCAGAACCTTGGTTAGGCTTGCTTATTGGTCACTAAATGATGTAGCCACCAATAAGCAAGTGCTATCCAGGGTGCTGAACCTAAAATGGGCCGGCTCTTAAGCTTTACATTCCTGCTTTTTAAATAAACATAGCAAGAGAACGGGAAAAAAATTGATAATAGGAGTAAATTAGAACGTTGCTTAAAATTGCATGCTCTATCCAAATCATTAAAGACAAAATTTGGGTTTAGTATTCCTTTAAGAAGGCTTTAAAAGAGTTGTAAAAATGTAATTAATGTAACACCCTTTAAAATAAAAGCATTTTAATACATAAAACTTTTTAAAAACAATTTCCAAACAGTTTTTACTTACAATGTTTTGATTTCTTTTATGCAAATATTCTATCACATACGTTTTAAAATACAAATTCACTTGAATGTAATAAGTTTGCTATAACTTTGTTTTAAAATGTAACACAGGGCATTGCAATTCTTATTTCCATCTAAAGGGGAGGAGAGTCCATGGCTTCATTCATTACTAGTGGGAATCAAGAACCTGGCCACCAGGAGGAGGCAAAGATAACCCAGCCAAAGGCTCAAATACCTCCCCCACTCCCCTCATCCCCCAGTCATTCTTTGTCTTTCGTCACAGAAGGATGGCAGAGAGGTGCAAAGTTTCGGAGGTCTCTTATGGAGAGTACTACTCTTCGCTATGGGACGGGAGTTTAAGTAGCCCTAACAAGCCTTTCAGTTGAGGGCCTGGGTGAAAGTTAGAGTCCGGAGATGCAGGGAGAGCTCTCCTCTGCGACACCATCCCGACTCATATTAACAGCTCCTACAGCAATCAGCGTTGACGAGTTTCGCAGACTGCTTTCTTCACTCAAGTCCATGTAAGGAGCGATGCTACGACCTGTCACACTTGAAGGGCCGTGTTCCTGTTCCATGGCGTGGATTCTGGTAAGATCGGTCCGCGCAACTAGCGATAATATACCAGTTTTAGTTAAAAGGTTAGAAAACGTTCAAAAGACATAAAACTTAAAGGGATAAACCTAATTTTTTTTCTTTCATGATTCAGATAGAGCATGCAATTTTAAGGAACTTTCTAATTTACTCCTATAATTATTTTTTCTTCAGTCTCCTCCTATCATTATTTAAAACGCAGGAATGCAAAGCTTAGGAGCCGACCCATTTTTGGTCCAGAACCTTGGTTAGGCTTGCTTATTGGTCACTAAATGATGTAGCCACCAATAAGCAAGTGCTATCCAGGGTGCTGAACCTAAAATGGGCCGGCTCTTAAGCTTTACATTCCTGCTTTTTAAATAAACATAGCAAGAGAACGGGAAAAAAATTGATAATAGGAGTAAATTAGAACGTTGCTTAAAATTGCATGCTCTATCCAAATCATTAAAGACAAAATTTGGGTTTAGTATTCCTTTAAGAAGACTTTAAAAGAGTTGTAAAAATGTAATTAATTTAACACCCTTTAAAATAAAAGCATTTTAATACATAAAACTTTTTAAAAACAATTTCCAAACAGTTTTTACTTACAATGTTTTAATTTCTTTTATGCAAATATTCTATCACATACGTTTTAAAATACAAATTCACTTGAATGTAATAAGTTTGCTATAACTTTGTTTTAAAATGTAACACAGGGCATTGCAATTCTTATTTCCATCTAAAGGGGAGGAGAGTCCATGGCTTCATTGATTACTAGTGGGAATCAAGAACCTGGCCACTAGGAGGAGGAAAAGATAACCCAGCCAAAGGCTCAAATACCTCCCCCACTCCCCTCATCCCCCAGTCATTCTTTGTCTTTCGTCACAGAAGGATGGCAGAGAGGTGCAAAGTTTCGGAGGTCTCTTATGGAGAGTACTACTCTTTGCTATGGGACGGGAGTTTAAGTAGCCCTAACAAGCCTTTCAGTTGAGGGCCTGGGTGAAAGTTAGAGTCCGGAGATGCAGGGAGAGCTCTCCTCTGCGACACCATCCCGACTCATATTAACAGCTCCTACAGCAATCAGCGTTGACGAGTTTCGCAGACTGCTTTCTTCTCTCAAGTCCATGTAAGGAGCGATGCTACGACCTGTCACACTTGAAGGGCCATGTTCCTGTTCCATGGCGTGGATTCTGGTAAGATCGTTTCATTTTTTATTATATTGATAACACAGAGGACAGGGCCACAGTGTGGCACCTTTTATCTTTATAGTATCAAGGGTTAATATTCCTGGTAAGGGTATTATTGAACAGGGCGGGTTTATACATGATATTCGTTATTGTGTCATTGCTGCGTTATGTTCGGGATGAGGCTCTGGCAATGTGGTGGAACTGACAGGTTCATTTCCGGGAGCTTTGCGCGCCCTTTTTTGGTGCATTTGCTCCTTTAGGCAGGGGCGGTCCTGTTAAGGCTCTTCACTTCCGGTCTGATCTGCAACGGAGGAGACAAGGCATTTTCTCTAGTCCAGGTCCTAGAAGGTGGTGAATGCCCCGGCCATTGGCGGTTAATAAGGTGCTTGTTCTTAATTTTGCTAATTAATATAAAAGCTATGGAGGATTCTGACGTGTTGGAGGGTACTCCCTCTTTATCCAAGTCTTTTACCTGTGTTTATTGTGAGGTTCCGGTAGACCAGCCTGCGCAACTATGTTCCACATGCCTTGAAAGAGCTACGACATCTAAAAATAAGAAAATGTCTAGTACTTCTGAGCCGTCCAACTCTGAGGGCTCTCCGTTCTGTGAGGTGCGTTCCCTAATTGTGTCCCCTATTCCACATGCAGCGCCCCAGGGTCAGACTGTTACCCCTTTGGGGGAGATTTGCTGGCCGCCGGATTTTGCGGACCAACTTCAAACGGCAGTTTCTAAAGTGATCCATGCTTTACCATGTTCCGCTAAGGGCAAGCGTAGAGCTTTCCAGAGCGGCCCGACTCAGGATTCATCTATGTCGGAAACTCCTGCTGAGTGGTACGACGATGAGGCCCTCTCCAACACTACGGAGGGGGTTGCTTCTGGTTCGGAGTCCGTGTCATCTAAACCTCCGCCTGGCTATAGGTTTAAAATGGAGAATTTGCGCTTTTTGCTAAAGCAAGTGCTTGCTACTCTGGAGGTTCCGGAGCCGAAGCTTCTGGAAGAACCTTCCATTCCTAAGCTGGACAGGGTGTATGAGGACAGGGTGGTGCCTCAGACCTTCCCAGTTCCTGTAAAGATGGCAAATATTATAAAGAATGAATGGGAGCGATTAGGTTCTTCCTTTCCCCCTTCTTCTAACTTTAAAAAGCTTTTCCCTGTTCCGGAGGCCCAGCTTGAGCTGTGGGGAACCATTACCAAGGTGGATGGGGCTATTTCCACTCTCGCTAAGTGTACCACTATTCCTCTAGAGGATAGCTTGTCGTTCAAAGAGCCCATGGATAAAAAGTTGGAAAACATGTTAAGGAAAATGTTTCAACACACAGGGTTTGTTTTTCAACCGGCAGTGGCCGCCACCGCGGTTGCCGGAGCTGCGTCATATTGGTGTGATTCTCTGTGTGAGATGATTGAGGGCGAGCCCTCTTTTGA
Organism: Bombina bombina; assembly: GCF_027579735.1. Lineage (NCBI taxonomy): Eukaryota > Metazoa > Chordata > Amphibia > Anura > Bombinatoridae > Bombina > Bombina bombina. The sequence continues at coordinate 872,721,716 of NC_069502.1, forward strand.
AGAAGTTCAGGAATGGATTAAGGCGCTGAAGGTTGCCAATTCTTTCATTTGCGATGCCAATATACAGATTATTCGCCTGAACGCTAAAGTGTCAGGTTTTTCCATTTTAGCACGCAGGGCACTGTGGCTAAAATCTTGGTCAGGGACATGACTTCTAAGCTGAGGTTACTGTCCCTGACTTTTCAAAGTAAGATTTTGTTCGGTCCAGTCCTGGACTCGATTATATCCACGGTTACGGGAGGCAAGAGTTCCTTCCTACCCCAGGATAAGAGGGCTAAGCCTAAGGGTTCTAATTTTCGTCCCTTTTGCGTGGACAAGGCCCAACGACAGCAGCTCGCCGCAAAGGCGGACCAACCTAAGGGAACCTGGAAGCCTGCTCAGGCGTGGAATAAGTCTAAGCAGAACTAGAAGCCCGCCGAAACAAAATCGGCATGAAGGGGCGGCCCCTGACAGGTCTATGAACCGAGTAGGGGGCAGATTGTCTCTTTTCTCCGATGTCTGGTTGCAGGATGTTCAGGACCCTAAGGTTCTGGAGGTTGTCACCCAGGTTTACAGGATAGGGTTCAGGTTCCTTCCGCCTAGGGGCAGATTCCTTGTTTCAAACCTGTCTTCAAGGCCGGAAAAGAGAGAGACCTTTCTAGAGTGTGTGAAGGATCTCTCATCTCTAGGCGTTATCGTACCAGTACCCAATGCAGAAAGGGGTATAGGGTACTATTCAAATCTGTTTGTGGTTCCAAAGAAGGAGGGCATATTCCACCCCATTCTGGATTTAAAGTGTTTAAACAAGTTGTGACGGATACCCCAGCTACCCCGACTGGGTAGCTCCGTCAAACAAGTCATGCGTCCTCCCTGCCGACTGCAGCTATGTAGCTGGCAAGTGACCACAGCCTGTAGCCACCCCTGATGCCCGACAGCACCAGTACTCAGGGTCCCACCCTGTGGCAGACTCCAGCTACTCCGACTGAGTAGCTCTGCCAGAGGGCCCTTCCTTTGCCTGCAACAGGCTACTATGTAGCCCAGGAAAGTGATTTTAGCTGGAGCCAACCCAAATAACTAGACAGACTAGCATTCAGGTTAAACAAGAACTGACTTTATTGTAAAACATGCACTCCTTTTATACACACAGCTCATCTTGATAACACAAAGGACAATCCCACCATTCCCGCCCCTCCAGACAGCCCGGCACCTCCATAGGAGCCACAGTCACATAATCCCAATACCTAGGGGTGGCGGTTTCGGGTGATCCCGGTGGATCCAGGGTGTCATTTGAAAGCTCTCGGTCACCAGATGCCACAGTCCAAAAATCAGCATGATTCGTTACTGGGTGCCGGAGTTACAGTCCGTTGAAGTTATGGTATGGGGATAGGGGTGTCCAAAACCCCCGGTTCCCAAAGGAGCTCCCCTCCGGTAATTCCCCCACCTCTTGTCCTCCCTAGAGGCTACTAATCCCCAATAGAGCGGAGCTCTGGGGCACATGGTTGCTGGAGCGACCAGGGGTAAAATTAGCAGGTGTCCTGTGGCCGACCGGGAGTTCCAGGAGCCTGGACAGCCTGAGAGGGGTTAGGCGGGTGTCCGGTGTGAGGCGGCCGACCGGGAGTTCCAGGAGCCCGGCCAGCCTAGGAGGGTTTTCCTGGTCACACACCAGCTCTTTTCTAAACAAGTTTGGAACACAAAACCATGCAACCAAAAGCTTCCAGAGATTGTGGTTGCTCTGAGGAGCCCAAAACCACTGAGAAACAACATGGGTGAGGTTGTAGGGGGGGTGGGGGGTAGCCTTAGCTGTCTGGTATCCGTGATACAAGTTCCTCTCCTTTCCATCTTTCAAAATTGAAATGATCAGGTTCATTTTGCTTCTAGTTCAAGAGGGGCAGTTCATGGCCACAATAGACTTGAAGGATGCCTACCTGCATGTTCCAATTCACAGGGACCACTTCAAGTTTCTCAGATTTGCATTTCTGGACCAACATTTTCAATTTGTGGCCCTTCCCTTCGGTCTGGCGACGGCCCCCGAGAGTCTTCACAAAGGTTCTGGGGGCCCTGCTTGCAGTGGCCAGATCCAGGGGTATTGCAGTGGCGCCCTACCTGGACGACATTCTGGTTCAGACGCAGTCCTTTCATCTGGCAGAAGTCAACTCAAGGGCTCTGCTTCTGTTACTTCAATCTCACGGTTGGAAGATCAACTACGGAAAAAGCTCCCTGGTTCCCAGCACCAGGGTGGAGTTTCTGGGCACGATACTGGGCTCCGTGGCCATGAAGATATTCCTCACATATCAGCAACGCAGGAAGATTGCGTCTGCCTGTCTTGCCCTTCAGTCCTCAAGGAGTCCCTCAGTGGCTCAGTGTATGGATGTGATTGGGCTCATGGTCTCCAGCATAGATGTCATTCCATTCGCAAGATTTCATCTCGGACCTCTTCAACTGTGCATGTTGAGACAGTGGAAAAGCGATCATTCCGATCTGTCACAGCTGATTGAGACCGTCCTGAGAAATTGTGACCACGGACGCGAGTCTGACGGGGTGGGGAGCTGTTTGGGGTGCCAGGATGGCACAGGGAAAATGGTCTCGACTGAAAACTGTGAGCAAGCTACAATGCTCTGAAGGTGTGGCCCTGTCTGGGGGAATGCAACTTCATCAGGTTCCAGACGGATAACATTACCTCGGTGGCATACATCAACCACCAGGAGGGTACGAGGAGCTCCCTAGCAATGAGGGAGTTGTCTCGAATTCTGGAGTGGGCAGAGATCCACGGCTGTTCACTCTCAGCGATCCACATCCCTGGAGTGGACAACTGGGAAGCTGACTTTCTCAGCAGGCAAACATTTCATCCGGGAGAATGGTCTCTTCACCCTTAGGTGTTTGCGGAGATTTGTCTCAGATGGGGGACGCCAGAGATTAATCTCATGGTGTCCTGATTAAATTGCAAACTTCCCCGATACGGGTCGAGGGACCCCAAGCGGAGCTGATAGATGCGTTGGCGGGTCCTTGGGAGTTCAGTCTAGTGTACATTTTTCCTCCCTTACCACTTTTACCTTGTATAGTGGCATGCATAAAGCAGAAGAGAGCGTCATCCATTCTGATTGCTCCTTTGTGGCTGCGGAGGATGTGGTTTGCAGATCTGGTGGAGATGTCATCCTCTCCACCGTGGAGGTTACCCTGTTGCAGGTATCTGTTGGAACAGGGTCCTTTTCAATATCAGAATCTAGATTCTCTGAGGCTTACTGCGTGGAGATTGAACGCTTAGTCCTAGCCAAGAGAGGTTTTTCTGAAACCGTGAGTGATACTCTAGTTCAGGCAAGGAATCCAGTCACTCGGCACATTTACCATAAGGTGTGGAGAGTTTACTTGTCCTGGTGTAAGAGACATGGATATCCTTGGCACAAGGTGAAGGTATCCAGGATTTTGTCTTTTCTCCAAGAGAGTTTGGAGAAGGGTCTTGCCGCTAGTTCCTTGAAGGGACAGATCTTGGCTCTATCAGTGTTGTTGCATAGAGCTTGCTGAGCTTCCTGACATTCAATCCTTTGTTCAGGCCCTGTCTAGAATCAGGCCTGTCTTTAGGCAGTCTGCTCCCCCGTTGAGCTTGAATTTGGTTCTTAGGGTTTTACAGAGGGCTCCGTTTGAGCCTATGCATTCTCTTGACATAAGGATCCTGTCTTGGAAGGTTTTTTTCCTGTTAGCCATCGCATCGGCCCGCAGAGTTTCCAAAATGGCGGCCTTGCAACATGAGCCCCCTTATCTGGTGTTTCACGCGGATAAGGCTGTTCTTCGCACAGGCTTCGGATTTCTTCCCAAGGTGGTGTCTGACCGTAACATCAATCAGGAAATAGTTGTTCCTTCTTTGTGCCCTAGCCCCTCTTCTTCTAAGGAGAGGCTACTTCATAATTTGGATGTGGTTCATGCCTTTAAGTTCTATCTTCAGGCGACTAAAGATTTCAGACAATCTAACTCTCTTTTTGTAGTCTATTCAGGGAAGAGCAGGGGTCAGCAGGCCTCTGCTACTTCTTTGTCTTTTTGGCTGAGGAGCTTGATCCGCCTCGCCTATGAGATGGTGGGTCACAAGCCCCCTCAGAGGATTACGGCTCATTCCACTAGAGCAGTGGCTTCTTGTTGGGCCCTCAAAAATGAGGCTTCTATGGAGCATATTTGTAAGGCAGCTACCTGGTCCTCTTGCATACTTTCACAAAGTTTTACAAATTTGACATCTTTGCTTCTGCGGAAGAGAAAAGGTTCTACAGGCTATGGTGCCCTAATTGTATGGGTCCGTCTTTGACCTCCCAGTTTCATTCAGTGTCCTCTAGAGCTTGGGTATATGTTTCCCACCAGTAATTAATGAAGCCGTGGACTCTCCTCCCCTTTAGAAGGAAAACATAAATTATGCTTACCTGATAATTTTATTTCCATCGTGGGGAGGAGAGTCCACGGCTCCCGCCCGTATCTCCGGTGGGAGGCCCTAAATTTAATGTTTTCTTCTGGCACTGATATTTCTCCTACTGTTCCTTGACTGGGGGATCAGGGGAATGGGGGAGGTATTTGAGCCTTTGGCTGGGTTGTCTTTGCCTCCTCCTGGTGGCCAGGTTCTTGATTCTCACTAGTAATGAATGAAGCCGTGGACTCTCCTTCCCACGATGGGAATAAAATTATTTATTAAAATGTTTTTAAATACATGTGAAAAATATAAAAATGGCACATTTTAATAGCCTAATCTACATTGTTAATTTTAATGATACAAAATAAATATTCTCTTTTCATTTTTTTTTTTTTTTTTTTTCAATTTCTATTGAGGTTATATGACAAAACAGGATAATAATAAGTTACAACAGGTTAATCCAAAATATATGTAAAGGTGCATACATTATTAAATGTCCTCAAGCTAGGATTAATTAATAGAAATATATAACACACTCAACTATTTCAAAGTTGTACATTGCATATCACCCAGATATCTGCATATGGAATAGAGTAAACCTCAATTTTTCAAATAAAGTAACATATATTCCCATACACGCAATAAGATAAATTGTAAAGTGGCTATCCCCAGTGATGAATAGAGGCCTGTTTTTGGACCCCCCAAAGATCATACTAACATTTGTAAAAATGTTTTTGTAAAAATGTATAGTTTTGCTTATTTTTAAATAACATTATGCTGATTTTCAGACTCCTAACCAAGCCCCAAAGTTTTAGATATATACTGATGTATACAGACTTCAGATTTCTTCTGTTTGTATAATGGGTCTGTACATGCAAGGGGGGGGGGGTTGGAGGGAGGTTCTTCTATCAGTCCCCTTTCAGTGAGTGTCCCAGCCTAACCTCATCAACAGTGCTAAATTGGGAGCTTCTAAGTTTTTAAAATGTTATATACTGGTTTTTATATCAGGATCTGTGCATATTATTCTTTAGAATAGGGTTTATTACATGCAGTTAAATGAAAATTGGTGTATACTGTCCCTTTAAGCTTTCTCTTTTTAGGTAGAAATAACTATAAGGTCAAAACATAATTTTCAATGACCACTAAGTGAAAGGTAATGGGAATTTGCTCAAATATATGACTAATATGTTCTTAAATAAATTAGGTACCTATTCTCCTGACGTCTACAAACCTTGAACAGGGGTATTGCTGACAACTTATCACATTATTAGAATACAGAGGTATATAGCATTGCTTGATGAAATAAACTTAAAGGGACATTTCACCCATTTTCTCCCCTTTAAATTGTTCCCAATGATTCATTTTACCTAATGGCGTTTATTAAGTTGTTTACAAGTAGCTCCTTTACCCCTATTTTAGTTTGCAAACTGGAGTCTAGGCTTTTAAATAGCCTTAGTAAACACAGTCAGCAGAAGAAATTACACTCCCAGTGGGGTTCAGTATAGTTAAGTAATAAAATATTAATTTTCCATTGTTCTCTCTAAGTATTGAGCTTTGGTTTTACAGACAAATATAAGATTAGGAAGCATGTGTGTGTACACAAAGCTATAACATAATGAGATATTACCTGAAACTCAACCCATTGTAATAGGCTGTGGTTTAAAATCACAAAACCAGCTAATTTATATACACAAATAAATCTGAAAATGCAATTTCTCATACATTTTATACCCTGCAGCTGGTATAACAGGTCATTGAAAATACATTCATATAAAAACAATTTTACAGTGTACTGTCCCTTTAAGCTTCCTCCTCCTTATAGATGCTAGAATTGGAGGTATAGTAATTCCGGAACATTAGGATTACATTTCTGTAGTATCAGACAATATTGTTAAGAATAGTCATAATCTGTTTATCATGTTCCGTGTGATCCATAATAAAGACTAAAGACTAGACGCTTCTCTTTATGTTTTTTGTTTTTCCTCTCAAACTTATTGCTACCTGGTCTATTCAATTAATTTTATATTAGACTCAATGGATAACCTCTTTGTAAAGAGTTGTTGCCCATACCTTTTAGTCCATTCTGTAGTCTGTCCTGTTCATTCACTATTCTACTTACCCTTAAATTGACTGTGTGGAAGGGAACTAATTTTATAATTATACATTTTGATAGTTTTCATCCTAAATATATAATACTATTCCTAGATGTGGGCTTGGTAAACAAATCCATCTTTAAAATGCCCCTTCTCCATAGATAGTTGTATCTAATAAGATAACATATTCCATTCCCTCACTGCATGTCAGTTTAACAGAGGCTTAGAACTACAGTTTACATCCTGAACAAACATTTCAAGGGATCCAATGTCGCCTTACTACAAACCAAACACGTCATCTTTATAGCGCCACCATGTGGCTGCATATTTCAACAAAAGTTTGTTCTCATACACATACTTCTCTTCACATGTGTTCATATAGATGTTGGTGTATGTTTGGGCGACATTGGATCCCATGGCATTACCTTGTTTTTGTACGTAAAAGGTATCTTGGAACAAGAAATAATTGTGATACAATACAATTTGTAGGAATTCTTCAAAAAACTGCCTTCGGAGTTGCCGTCTACCGAATACACTCCTCTAAAGCTCTCATTACTGCAGCAAAATGGCTCTCTTGCCTTATTATGGTGTACAGACTACAAACATCCAGGCTAAATAGAATGATTTTGTCTGAATTTAAATCAAACGACTTTACAGATAAAGTCATTAGTGTCCATAATACAGTATAGTAAAAGTGGCTATGTTAGTGAATAGAGAGTTTAACCTGCAACAATTGGCAGACCAGGTGGGTTATTTAACTGTTTATGCACCTTAAGGAGTGTGTAAAAACTGGTGTTATAGGGTGTTCTTTAATTATAAATGACCTGTATCTTCTGTAATTGTACCATTACTGACAGCAGATAATACTACCCTACAAACTTATTTTTGTATCTCGTGCACTGGATCATAAGATACACAATATACCTCCTTATCATTAAGTAGTCTATTCATTTTATTAAAGGGACAGTCAAGTCCAAAATAAACTTTCATGATTCAAAAAGGGCATGTCATTTTAAACAACTTTCCAATTTATTTTTATCACCGATTTTGCTTTGTTCTCTTGGTATTTTTATTTGAAAGCTAAACCTAGGTAGGCTCATATGCTTATTCCTTAGACCTTGAAGGCCGCCTCTAATCTGAATGCATTTTGACAGTTTTTCACCAGAGGGCATTAGTTCTTGTGAGTGATATAGATAAAATTGAGCTCACACACGTGAAGTTACCAAGGAATCAGCACTGATTGGCTAAAATGCAAGTTTGTCAAAAGAACTGACATAAGGGGCAGTTTGCAGAGGCTTAGATACAAGGTAATTACAGACGTAAAACCTGTATTATTATAACTGTGTTGGTTATGCAAAACTCGGTAATGGGTAATAAAGGGATTATCTATCTTTTTAAACAACAAACATTCTGGTGTTCACTGTCCCTTTAATATATCTGACTCTATCCATATTTCTGATAGCACCACCTTTATCCGCAATTTTCACCACTATGTCATATTTAGTTTTTAAAATTGTTAAAGGCTTCCTTTCACATTTAGTCAGGTTAGAACAGCAAGAATGACAGGGCAGCTGCAAGGTCAGGGATGAGATGTGGGTACTGGGATGAAAGAGTAGTTGCAGGGTCAGTGTTGTGATGTGGGTATAGGGATGACAGAGCAGTTGCAGAGTCAGGGGTGTGATATGGGTATGGGGATAATAGAGCAGCTGCAGGGTCAGGGGTGTAATGTTGTTATGGGGATCCCAGAGCAGTTGCAGGGTCAGGGGTGTGGTGTGGGTATAGTGATATCAGAGCAGTTGAATGGACAGTCAGTGGTATGATGTCCGTATGGGGATGACAGAGCAGTTGCAGGGTTAGGGGTGTGATGTGGGTATGGGGATGACAGAGCAGTTGCAGGGTCAGGGATGTGATGTGAGTTTGGGGATGAAAGAGCAGCTTTAGGGTCAGTGGTGTAATGTGAGTACAAGAATAACAGCAGTTGCAGGGTCAGGGGTATGATGTGGGTACAAGGATGACAGAGCAGTTGCAGGGTGAGTGGTATCTTGTGGGTATGGGAATGACAAAGCAGTTGCAAGGTCGGGGTGTGATGTGTGTATGGGGATGACAGCAGTTGCAGGGTCGGGGTGTGATGTGGGTATGGGGATGACAGAGCAGTTGCAGGGTCGAGTGTGATGTGGGTATGGGGATGACAGCAGTTGCAGGGTCGGGTGTGATGTGGGTATGGGGATGACAGAGCAGTTGCAGGGTCGGATGTGCTGTGTGTATGGGGATGACAGCAGTTGCAGGGTCGGTGTGATGTGGGTATGGGGATGACAGCAGTTGCAGGGTCGGGTGTGATGTGGGTATGGGGATGACAGCAGTTGCAGGGTTGAGTGTGATGTGGGTATAGGGATGACAGCAGCTGCAGGGTCGGGTGTAATGTGGGTATGGGCATAACAGAGCAGTTGCAGGGTCGAGATGTGATGTGTGTATGGGGAATCGGGGATGACAGCAGTTGCAGGGTTGAGATGTGATGTGGGTATGGGGATGACAGCAGTTGCAGGGTCGGGTGTTATGTGGGTATGGGGATGACAGCAGTTGCAGGGTCGAGTGTGATGTGGGTATGGGGATGACAGCAGTTGCAGGGTCGAGTGTGATGTGGGTATGGGGATGACAGCAGTTGCAGGGTCGAGTGTGATGTGGGTATGGGGATGACAGCAGTTGCAGGGTCGAGTGTGATGTGGGTATGGGGATGACAGCAGTTGCAGGGTCGAGTGTGATGTGGGTATGGGGATGACAGCAGTTGCAGGGTCGGGTGTGATGTGGGTATGGGGATGACAGCAGTTGCAGGGTCGAGTGTGATGTGGGTATGGGGATGACAGCAGTTGCAGGGTCGGGTGTGATGTGGGTATGGGCATAACAGAGCAGTTCCAGGGTAGGGTGTGATGTGTGTATGGGGAAGCCATGTAATATATGAAAATAAAGGCCTTAAATATAAAAAAAAAATGGTGAGTTCTCTAGATATATAATTTGTGGTGCTATTGAGATCTAAATAATTGCTAGAACAGTTGCAGGGTTAGGGATGAAATGTGGATACAAGATTAACAGATTAGTTGCAGGGTCTGTGTTGTGATGTGGGTATAGGTATAGCAGAGCAGTTGCAGGGATGTGATTTGGGTATAAGGATAAGTAAAAATGAAACCCAAAAGTAAAAAATCCAGCAGCACGGCAGTAATATTGAAAACAGGAAACATTTATTTCTCAATCCAGGCAGACGTGCAAGTAATGGATATAATATCTGACATGTTTGGCGCCCTCTAGTGGCGCTTCATCATAGACTAGGGATATTACACTGAAGTCTACCTTTTATAACGGCCACAAATAATTAACAGATTGAAACTTGACCAATTATAACAAATGAACCATATAGACAAAAGAACAAGGATAAACAGGCAAATAAATTGATCATATCTAGCAAATAAATACAATGTTGCACAGCGTTTAATTTGATTATAATTATAACACATAAATCCTAATGTCTAATTCATAGTGTTAATTCAAGGTACATAATTTAAAGTATTTTCTAACCTAAACTAAACATATATGACGCTTCATAAATGCACTCATCCTTTAAGACTCAATGAGCAAATTTATAATCATTTGACTGCTAAAGTTAATAATCCCCAGACAAACATCATTGTTGCTATATATTACATCAGTACATCAGTGTGAGGGGGGGCAATAGGTATAAGATACTTGATAGGAAAGAATTGTTCTGGATATACAAACTCAAATCTAGAACTCCCGCAGGGCTAAATCTTGAGTGGGATATTAGCTATTTTGTTTAATTAAGCCCAACAATACAATGGATCTTTGTATAGGTTTATATATACTATACTTACATTGTTTAATAATCAAGTTAGTTTTGTTTTGTTAAAATTAGAATCCCTTTCTCTTTGCAAGTATAGATACATTTTTCACAAGTGTAGATGCTTTTGTTCCCAGGAATATACTCTTCCTTGTTTATAATAATACACTCTTATGTACTGATGTAATATATAGCAACAATGATGTTTGTTTGGGGATTATTAACTTTAGCAGTCAAATGATTATAAATTTGCTCATTGAGTCTTAAAGGATGAGTGCATTTATGAAGCGTCATATATGTTTAGTTTAGGTTAGAAAATACTTTAAATTATGTACCATTAATTAAGCACTATGAATTAGGTATTAGGATTTATGTGTTATAATTATAATCAAACGCTGTGCAACATTGTATTTATTTGCTAGATATGATCAATTTATTTGCCTGTTTATCCTTGTTCTTTTTTCTATCTTTGGTTTTCAGCTCAGCAGGAGAACTTGTAAAATATATTAAGTTTCATTGTTTTTAATGGTTCATTTGTTATAATTGGTCAGGTTTCAATCTGTTAATTATTTGTGGCCGTTATAAAAGGTAGACTTCAGTGTAATATCCCTAGTCTATGGTGAAGCGCCACTAGAGGGCGCCAGACATGTCAGATGTTTTGTCCATTACTTGCATGTCTGCCTAGATTGAGAAATAAAAGTTTCCTGTTTTCAATATTACTGCCGTGCTGCTGGATTTTTTACTTTTGAGATCCTTTGGTATGCAGTTGGTCGCTGCTTTGCTCCCAGCATTGCACCTTTGCCCATATGCATGCTCCCTTTTGCCCTAGCTTGTGGCGTCTGACGTCACTATTGTGAGCCTGAGAGAAGCGCCCGACGGAGAGTTTGGAGCAGCCGCCAAAAACATAATTTATGTAAGAACTTACCTGATAAATTCATTTCTTTCATATTAGCAAGAGTCCATGAGCTAGTGACGTATGGGATATACATTCCTACCAGGAGGGGCAAAGTTTCCCAAACCTTAAAATGCCTATAAATACACCCCTCACCACACCCACAATTCAGTTTAACGAATAGCCAAGAAGTGGGGTGATAAGAAAAAAGTGCGAAAGCATATAAAATAAGGAATTGGAATAATTGTGCTTTATACAAAAAAATCATAACCACCACAAAAAAGGGCGGGCCTCATGGACTCTTGCTAATATGAAAGAAATGAATTTATCAGGTAAGTTCTTACATAAATTATGTTTTCTTTCATGTAATTAGCAAGAGTCCATGAGCTAGTGACGTATGGGATAATGACTACCCAAGATGTGGATCTTTCCACGCAAGAGTCACTAGAGAGGGAGGGATAAAATAAAGACAGCCAATTCCTGCTGAAAATAATCCACACCCAAAATAAAGTTTAATGAAAAACATAAACAGAAGATTCAAACTGAAACCGCTGCCTGAAGTACTTTTCTACCAAAAACTGCTTCAGAAGAAGAAAATACATCAAAATGGTAGAATTTAGTAAAAGTATGCAAAGAGGACCAAGTTGCTGCTTTGCAAATCTGATCAACCGAAGCTTCATTCCTAAACGCCCAGGAAGTAGAAACTGACCTAGTAGAATGAGCTGTAATCCTTTGAGGCGGAGTTTTACCCGACTCGACATAGGCATGATGAATTAAAGATTTCAACCAAGATGCCAAAGAAATGGCAGAAGCTTTCTGGCCTTTTCTAGAACCGGAAAAGATAACAAATAGACTAGAAGTCTTTCGGAAAGACTTAGTAGCTTCAACATAATATTTCAAAGCTCTAACAACATCCAAAGAATGCAACGATTTCTCCTTAGAATTCTTAGGATTAGGACATAATGAAGGAACCACAATTTCTCTACTAATGTTGTTGGAATTCACAACCTTAGGTAAAAATTCAAAAGAAGTTCGCAACACCGCCTTATCCTGATGAAAAATCAGAAAAGGAGACTCACAAGAAAGAGCAGATAATTCAGAGACTCTTCTGGCAGAAGAGATCGCCAAAAGGAACAAAACTTTCCAAGAAAGTAATTTAATGTCCAATGAATGCATGGGTTCAAAAGGAGGAGCTTGAAGAGCCCCCAGAACCAAATTCAAACTCCAAGGAGGAGAAATTGACTTAATGACAGGTTTTATACGAACCAAAGCTTGTACAAAACAATGAATATCAGGAAGATTAGCAATCTTTCTGTGAAAAAGAACAGAAAGAGCAGAGATTTGTCCTTTCAAAGAACTTGCGGATAAACCTTTATCTAAACCATCCTGAAGAAACTGTAAAATTCTCGGAATTCTAAAAGAATGCCAAGAAAAATGATGAGAAAGACACCAAGAAATATAAGTCTTCCAGACTCTATAATATATCTCTCTGGATACAGATTTACGAGCCTGTAACATAGTATTAATCACAGAGTCAGAGAAACCTCTTTGACCAAGAATCAAGCGTTCAATCTCCATACCTTTAAATTTAAGGATTTGAGATCCTGATGGAAAAAAGGACCTTGCGACAGAAGGTCTGGTCTTAGCGGAAGAGTCCACGGATGGCAAGAGGCCATCCGGACAAGATCCGCATACCAAAACCTGTGAGGCCATGCCGGAGCTACCAGCAGAACAAACGAGCATTCCTTCAGAATCTTGGAGATTACTCTTGGAAGAAGAACTAGAGGCGGAAAGATATAGGTAGGATGATACTTCCAAGGAAGTGATAATGCATCCACTGCTTCCGCCTGAGGATCCCGGGATCTGGACAGATACCTGGGAAGTTTCTTGTTTAGATGAGACGCCATCAGATCTATTTCTGGAAGCTCCCACATTTGAACAATCTGAAGAAATACCTCTGGGTGAAGAGACCATTCGCCCGGATGCAACGTTTGGCGACTGAGATAATCCGCTTCCCAATTGTCTATACCTGGGATATGAACCGCAGAGATTAGACAGGAGCTGGATTCCGCCCAAACCAGAATTTGAGATACTTCTTTCATAGCCAGAGGACTGTGAGTCCCTCCTTGATGATTGATGTATGCCACAGTTGTGACATTGTCTGTCTGAAAACAAATGAACGATTCTCTCTTCAGAAGAGGCCAAGACTGAAGAGCTCTGAAAATTGCATGGAGTTCCAAAATATTGATCGGTAATCTCACCTCCTGAGATTCCCAAACTCCTTGTGCCGTCAGAGATCCCCACACAGCTCCCCAACCTGTAAGACTTGCATCTGTTGAAATTACAGTCCAGGTCGGAAGAACAAAAGAAGCCCCCTGAATTAAACGATGGTGATCTGTCCACCACGTTAGAGAGTGTCGTACAATCGGTTTTAAAGATATTAATTGAGATATCTTTGTGTAATCCCTGCACCACTGATTCAGCATACAGAGCTGAAGAGGTCGCATGTGAAAACGAGCAAAGGGGATTGCGTCCGATGCAGCAGTCATAAGACCTAGAATTTCCATGCATAAGGCTACCGAAGGGAATGATTGTGACTGAAGGTTTCGACAAGCTGAAATCAATTTTAGACGTCTCTTGTCTGTCAAAGACAGAGTCATGGACACTGAATCTATCTGGAAACCCAGAAAGGTTACCCTTGTCTGAGGAATCAATGAACTTTTTAGTGAATTGATCCTCCAACCATGATCTTGAAGAAACAACACAAGTTGATTCGTATGAGATTCTGCTAAATGTAAAGACTGAGCAAGTACCAAGATATCGTCCAAATAAGGAAATACCACAATACCCTGTTCTCTGATTACAGACAGAAGGGCACCGAGAACCTTTGTAAAAATTCTTGGAGCTGTAGCTAGGCCAAACGGCAGAGCCACAAACTGGTAATGCTTGTCCAGAAAAGAGAATCTCAGGAACTGAAAATGATCTGGATGAATCGGAATATGCAGATATGCATCCTGTAAATCTATTGTGGACATAAAATGCCCTTGCTGAACAAAAGGCAAGATAGTCCTTACAGTTACCATTTTGAACGTTGGTATCCTTACATAACGATTCAATATTTTTAGATCCAGAACTGGTCTGAAGGAATTCTCCTTCTTTGGTACAATGAAGAGATTTGAATAAAACCCCAGCCCCTGTTCCAGAACTGGAACTGGCATAATTACTCCAGCCAACTCTAGATCTGAAACACATTTCAGAAATGCTTGAGCTTTCACTGGATTTACTGGGACACGGGAAAGAAAAAATCTCTTTGCAGGAGGTCTTATCTTGAAACCAATTCTGTACCCTTCTGAAACAATGTTCTGAATCCAAAGATTGTGAACAGAATTGATCCAAATTTCTTTGAAAAAACGTAACCTGCCCCCTACCAGCTGAGCTGGAATGAGGGCCGCACCTTCATGTGGACTTAGAAGCTGGCTTTGCTTTTCTAGAAGGCTTGGATTTATTCCAGACTGGAGATGGTTTCCAAACTGAAACTGCTCCTGAGGATAAAGGATCAGGCTTTTGTTCTTTGTTGAAACGAAAGGAACGAAAACGATTATTAGCCCTGTTTTTACCCTTAGATTTTTTATCCTGTGGTAAAAAAGTTCCTTTCCCACCAGTAACAGTTGAGATAATAGAATCCAACTGAGAACCAAATAATTTGTTACCCTGGAAAGAAATGGAAAGTAGACTCGATTTAGAAGACATATCAGCATTCCAAGTTTTAAGCCATAAAGCTCTTCTAGCTAAAATAGCTAGAGACATAAACCTGACATCAACTCTGATAATATCAAAAATGGCATCACAGATAAAATTATTAGCATGTTGAAGAAGAATAATAATATTATGAGAATCATGATCTGTTACTTGTTGCGCTAAAGTTTCCAACCAAAAAGTTGAAGCTGCAGCAACATCAGCCAATGATATAGCAGGTCTAAGAAGATTACCTGAACACAGATAAGCTTTTCTTAGAAAGGATTCAATTTTCCTATCTAAAGGATCCTTAAACGAAGTACCATCTGACGTAGGAATAGTAGTACGTTTAGCAAGGGTAGAAATAGCCCCATCAACCTTAGGGATTTTGTCCCAAAATTCTAATCTGTCAGACGGCACAGGATATAATTGCTTAAAACGTTTAGAAGGATTAAATGAATTACCCAATTTATCCCATTCTCTGGAAATTACTTCAGAAATAGCACTAGGAACAGGAAAAACTTCTGGAATAACCACAGGAGATTTAAAGACCTTATCTAAACGTTTAGAATTAGTATCAAGAGGACCAGAATCCTCAATTTCTAAAGCAATTAGTACTTCTTTAAGCAAAGAACGAATAAATTCCATTTTAAATAAATATGAAGATTTATCAGCATCAATCTCTGAGACAGAATCCTCTGAACCAGAAGAGTCATCAGAATCAGAATGATGATGTTCATTTAAAAATTCATCTGTATAAAGAGAAGTTTTAAAAGATTTTTTATGTTTACTAGAAGGAGGAATAACAGACATAGCCTTCTTGATGGATTCAGAAACAAAATCTCTTATGTTATCAGGAACATTCTGAACATTAGATGTTGATGGAACTGCAACAGGTAATGGTACATTACTAAAGGAAATATTATCTGCATTAACAAGTTTGTCATGACAATTAGTACAAATAACAGCTGGAGGAATAGCTACCAAAAGTTTACAGCAGATACACTTAGCTTTGGTAGTTCCAGCACCAGACAGCGATTTTCCTGAAGTATCTTCTGACTCAGATGCAACGTGAGACATCTTGCAATATGTAAGAGAAAAAACAACATATAAAGCAAAATTGATCAAATTCCTTAAATGACAGTTTCAGGAATGGGAAAAAATGCCAATGAACAAGCTTCTAGCAACCAGAAGCAAAGAAAAAATGAGACTTAAATAATGTGGAGACAAAAGCGACGCCCATATTTTTTAGCGCCAAATAAGACGCCCACATTATTTGGCGCCTAAATGCTTTTTGGCGCCAAAAATGACGCCACGTCCGGAACGCCGTCATTTTTGGCGCAAAAGAACGTCAAAAATGACGCAACTTCCGGCGACACGTATGACGCCGGAAACAGAAAGATTTTTTGCGCCAAAAAAGTCCGCGCCAAGAATGACGCAATAAAATGAAGCATTTTCAGCCCCCGCGAGCCTAACAGCCCACAGGGAAAAAAAGTCAAATTTTTAAGGTAAGAAAAATAATTGATTCAAGTGCATTATCCCAAATATGAAACTGACTGTCTGAAAATAAGGAATGTTGAACATCCTGAGTCAAGGCAAATAAATGTTTGAATACATATATTAAGAACTTTATAAACAAAGTGCCCAACCATAGCTTAGAGTGTCACAGAAAATAAGACTTACTTACCCCAGGACACTCATCTACATGTTTGTAGAAAGCCAAACCAGTACTGAAATGAAAATCAGCAGAGGTAATGGTATATATATATATAAGAGTATATCGTCGATCTGAAAAGGGAGGTAAGAGATGAATCTCTACGACCGATAACAGAGAACCTATGAAATAGACCCCGTAGAAGGAGATCACTGCATTCAAAATAGGCAATACTCTCCTCACATCCCTCTGACATTCACTGCACGCTGAGAGGAAAACCGGGCTCCAACCTGCTGCGGAGCGCATATCAACGTAGAATCTAGCACAAACTTACTTCACCACCTCCATAGGAGGCAAAGTTTGTAAAACTGAATTGTGGGTGTGGTGAGGGGTGTATTTATAGGCATTTTAAGGTTTGGGAAACTTTGCCCCTCCTGGTAGGAATGTATATCCCATACGTCACTAGCTCATGGACTCTTGCTAATTACATGAAAGAAACCTTATTTGCAAGTAAAGAAGAAACTCTGGTTCCTTAAAAGTCTCAACTTTTATTGGACAATATTAAAAACATCCAATTGAGTACACAGCAACAAATAACGATACAGAGAAGCATTTACCAGATGGCTTACGCGTTTCGGCTTGTAGCCGTATCCATAGCCACTTTCTTTCTCGTTATTGAGTAAAAGGATGACAGATTAGTTGCAGGGCCAGAGGTGTGATGAGGGACCAAGTATGACAGAGCATTTGCAGGGTCAGTGGGTGTAGGGTTGACAGAGCAGTTGCAGGGTCAGGAGTGGGATAGAGGTATAGGGATGACAGAGCAGTTGCATGGTCAGAGGTGTGATGTGGGTATATGGATGACAGAGTAGTTGCAGGGTCAAAGTATGAGGTTGGTACTGGGATAACAGAGCAGTTATAGGGTCACGGTGTGATGTGGGTATGGGGATAACAGAGCAGTTGTAAGGTTGCGGTGTGATGTGGGTATGGGGATAGCAGAGCAGTTGCAGGGTCAGGTGTGATGTGGGTATGGGGATAACAGAGCAGTTGCAGGGTCGAGGTGATGTGGGTATGGGGATAACAGAGCAGTTTTATGGTTGCAGTGTGATGTGTGTATGGGGATAGCAGAGAAGTTGCAGGGTCAGGTGTGATGTGGGTATGGGGATAACAGAGCAGTTGCAGGGTCTAGGTGATGTGTGCATGGGGATGACAAAGCAGTTGCAGGATTAGGGGTGTGTATGGGGATAACAGAGCAGTTGCAGGGTCAGATGTGATGTGGGTATGGGGATAACAGAGCAGTTGCAGAGTTGAGGTGTGATGTGGGTATGGTGATAACAGAGCAGTTGCAGGGGCGGGTTGTGATGTGGGTATAGGGATGACAGAGCAGTTGCAGGGTCGGGTGCAATGTGGGTATGGGGATGACAGAGCAGTTGTAGGGTCGGCTGTGATGTGGGTATGGGGATGACAGAGCAGTTGCAGGGTCAGGATGTGATGTGGGTATGGGGATGACAGAGCAGTTGCAGGGTCAGGATGTGATGTGGGTATGGGGATGACAGAGCAGTTGCAGGGTCGGTGTGATGTGGGTATGGAGATGACAGAGCAGTTGCAGGGTCAGAATGTGATGTGGGTATAGGGATGACAGCAGCTGCAGGGTCGGGTGTGATGTGGGTATGGGGATGACAGCAGTTGCAGGGTCGAGTATGATGTGGGTATAGGGATGACAGCAGCTGCAGGGTCGGGTGTGATGTGGGTATGGGGTTGACAGCAGTTGCAGGGTCGGATGTTATGTGGGTATGGGGATGACAGAGCAGTTGCAGGGTCGGGGTGTGATGTGGGTATGGGGATGACAGAGCAGTTGCAGGGGCGGGGTGTGATGTGGGTATGGGGATGACAGCAGTTGCAGGGTCTGGTGTGATGTGGGTATGGGGTTTACAGAGCAGTTGCAGGGTCAGATGTGATGTGGGTATGGGCATAACAGAGCAGTTGCAGGTTCGGGTGTGATGTGGGTATCGGGATGACAGAGCAGTTGCAGGGTCAGATGTGATGGGGGTATGGGGATGAGTGCAGTTGCAGGGTCTGGTGTGATGTGGGTATGGGGTTTACAGAGCAGTTGCAGGGTCAGATGTGATGTGGGTATGGGCATAACAGAGCAGTTGCAGGGTCAGATGTGATGTGGGTATGGGCATAACAGAGCAGTTGCAGGGTCGGGTGTGATGTGGGTATGGGCATAACAGAGCAGTTGCAGGGTCGGGTGTGATGTGGGTATGGACATAACAGAGCAGTTGCAGGGTCGGGTGTGATGTGGGTATGGGCATAACAGAGCAGTTGCAGGGTCGGGTGTGATGTGTGTATGGGGAAGCCATGTAATATATGAAAATAAAGGCCTTAAATATAAAAAAAATGGTGAGTTCTCTAGATATATAATTTGTGGTGCTATTGAGATCTAAATAATTGCTAGAACAGTTGCAGGGTTAGGGATGAAATGTGGATACAAGATTAACAGATTAGTTGCAGGGTCTGTGTTGTGATGTGGGTATAGGTATAATAGAGCAGTTGTAGGGTCAAGGATGTGATTTGGGCATACGGATAAGTAAAGAAGAAACTCTGGTTCCTTAAAAGTCTTAACTTTTATTGGACAATAATAAAAACATCCAATGGAGTACACAGCAACAAATAACAATACAGAGAAGCATTTACCAGCTGGCTTACGGGTTTCAGCTTGTAGCCGTATCCATAGCCACTTTCTTTCTCGTTATTGGGTAAAAGGATGACAGATTAGTTGCAGGGCCAGAGGTGTGATGTGGGACCAAGTATGACAGAGCAGTTGCAGGGTCAGTGGGTTTAGGGTTGACAGAGCAGTTGCAGGGTCAGAGGTGTGATGTGGGTATATGGATGACAGAATGGTTGCAGGGTCAGGAGTATGATGAGGGTAAAAGGATGACAGAGTAGTTGCAGGGTCAGGGTATGAGGTGGGTACTGGTATAACAGAGTAGTTGTAGGGTCAGGGTTATGTTGTGGGTATAGGGATGACAGAGCAGTTGCAGGGTCAGAGTATGAGCTGGGTACTGGTATGAAAGAGTAGTTGTAGGTCAGGGGTGTGATGTGGGTATAAGGATGACAGAGAAGTTGCAGGGTAAGGGTATGATGTGTGTATTGGGATGATATAAGTGTGTATTGCAGAGCTGCAGATTCTTAAAGGGACATGAACCAGGCCAATGCATGTCAGGCTTGAGACTGAGGCTGAGCTGTGAGATTAACATGTGACCAGATACATAGCTTTCTTCTTGTTGAATGAGGATGTTAATACACAGGTAAAACTGTATATGGCTACAACCACACAAATTTGAAAACCAGCCCTATTTTTCGTTGAGTCTAATTAATGCACACATTTTTCTCAAGTGGATTACTGGGGTTCTCCCTCCCAGGGGCGAAACTACAGGGGGTGCAGAGGTCGCAGGTGCGACTGGGCCCCTGAGGGTGGGGGCCCAGCTTAAAAAATAAATAAATATATATATATATATATATATTTTTTTAAATAAAAACCGTTAACCTACCACTGCCTGCACTGATATCATGTGAGTGTGACATGACTACAGGGGTTAGTGTTTCTGTTTTACCAATTGGTGTTTATGTGTGTGTGTATGGTGTGTGTGTGTATGTATGTGACTGTGTGTGCATTTATGCATGTGTTTTTGTGTATGTTTGTGGAACCAGCAAATTACAGACCTTGTTACTACAGCATCGGGGGGCAGGGGGTAAACAGTGTCACCATACAGTACCACTATATACAGTATGGGGGGTGGACCATGTCACTGACTACTGTGGTCACTTTATAAAGTACTGAGTGGGTAGGGTCAGGCCAGCCATCTCACCGGCAGATTACAGACTGTGTCACTAACTTACTATATACAGTACTGGGGAGTGTCACTATATATATATATATATATATATATATATATATATAGTAATAGGGGGTCAGACCATCTCACAGACTGTGGGCACAGGGTACCTCCTTTTGCAGACATGTAATCTGATTCACATTTTTTTTCTGTGTTAAATGTAAAAAAAAAAAAATGTATTAAATTCACCTTTTTTGGAGGGGGGAGGGGACTGTGGGGGGGGGCCCTTCTTAGATTCTTGCACCTGGGCCCTGTGGTTTCTAGTTACGCCTCTGCTCCCTCCTCTAATATTTTTTTCCAGAATTAAATTATATGAGTTTCTAATAAAAATGAGAGATTGTTATATAGGTACCGACAACCAGACTCCCTCTCACGGTGTGAAAATGATTATACATCGTACAGACACTCTAGAAATGAAATACGAACACCTGGCAACCGAACAGGCTAATGTCTTGAATTTCACACAGCATTTATCAGACTATCTTGACTCCGTGGAGGACAAGGTAGCTGACATTGAAGACAGATCTCGGCACAACAACCTCAGGATCCAAGAAGTGCCCAAATCTGGTACTTCCTCAGATCTTCCATTGTTCCTGAAAGAGCTCTTTCATATGCTTGCCCCAGTCACCACTGAATCAGAGGACACACTTGACCGTGCACATCGTTCACTTAAGCCAAAATGTCTCCCAGACAGCCAGCCATGCAATGTCATAGTCATATTACATTATTTCACCTATAAAGAGAGAATTCAGAGAGCACATTTCCAAAGACCTTCTCTCCCGGACAAGTTCCAGAATCTGCAAATCTTCCCCGACCTTTCTATGTGAACTCTGCAGCAATGGAAAACTATTTCGGAAATTACTCTTGCCTTAAGAAAAAATAACATCAGATATCAATGGGGGTTACTCAATCAAGTTGCTTATCTTTAAAGACAACCAAATGTTCACAGTAAAAGGCCTCCCAAGGAATGGAACTCTTACAATCTTGGAACCTACCCAGCGATCAACCGACTAATCTACAGTCTCACCAGCTGAGGGCTACTGCTCAAGATTGGTCAGCTCTTCCACAACGGCACAGATCCAGCTCTCCCAGCACTTAGCAGAAAAACTGGAGATACAAAACTACTCTTGTAAATGATGGACCTCTGATTTACTAGGGACTAAAGACTTTCCTTCGCTGGCTTCATGGGATCATCTGATTAGTATACGCTACTGTTTGTTTCCCCTATCCCCTAATATAGGGAATAAGCCTTGTTATTTGTGTTGTCACTGTTCCATTTTATGCACTTTGTGTTTAAGGAATTTGAGCTAGTTGGGTCTCTAAACTAACCTCATGTTCCTGGGTCCTCTTGAGGGGAACACCTACTACGCTCGCATCATCTCTGCAACAGGTGCCACTACTTGCTCCTGGTTGCCCCCCTGGGACAACTCCTGAAGTTTTTACTATTCATGATGGTATGGTTCAATGCTATAAACATAAATTATCAATGGATTGGGATTGTTTAAATCTGTCTCGGGATCGCTCTTAATATATGGTTTAAAATGTTTATGTGTATTATGTAATTGCCGTGATACCCCTACATATACAGAAATAACGACCATGAGGCTTTAATAATAAGATTACAACCTTACAAGCAGTCACTTAACTACGCATTACACCTTCAAATGGTCTTCAAGAGCTACTACATAAAGCCTCTTATATTTCTACGACTATCACATCACATACTTATTATAAAGGGTAGAGAATAAGAAGCATTATTTGGGCACACTTGCAGGTCGTACTATCATGAGAAGTCAGGTGGTGGAGTACGGTATGTGTAAGACAAATTCAATAATTCAATGATAAAACATAACGTTTAATAATCATGTTAATATAAAATTGTGGACCATGCCACCATTAAAAACTAGTATAGGAAAAAGTGTATTTTTGTGTTTAAAAACAAGGTTCCATATAGAGAGCACTGCTGTCTCTCCTAAATCAGGCAAAAGCCTGGAGGTCAATAATTATATGATATTTTAGATCGTAGATGGTATTTAAAAACAATTGAGTAGGTTGTATATTGTGCATACAAATGGGTTATCTATTTATTATATCTCAGCGGCAGTATTATAAACAAATAGAGGCAGAGTAAAGTCTGCTCACAATAACCTATTCTTCAAATATAAGTAGTAAGCCACACAACTCCCTCGTCAGGGAGTATAGAGCATATAATTAATAATTATCCAGTAACATAACTAAACAAGAATCTTTGGCACTTAAAGACATCCAAAAGTGGGAGGATGTAGTGATTAAGCCATCGGATAATGGTGGGAATATAGTAATCTGGCCCACAGAAATGTATATCATTAAAGCTATGAGACAATTGGGAGACACTAATTGTTATAAATTTCTATGGAGTAATCCAGCAGAAGACTATCTGACCATGTATAATACCTTGATTAAGGATGCCAAACAAGAAGGCATAATTTATAATAAGGAATACAAATTCCTGATGGTTGAGAGTCCAAAGACTGCAACCTTTTACCTTCTGCCCAAGATACATAAGAACAAGTCAGTACCACCAGGCAGACCAATCATTTCTGGTATCGGTAGCCTCTGCGAACAGGTATCCAGGTATCTTGATCTATACTTGAGGGACATTGTCCTTACACTTCCATCCTACACTAGGGACACAATGGATGTCTTGAGCAAAATTGAAGGTATCACCTTAGAGGAAGACATTGTCAGTATATGGCCGGGTTATAACACAATATATTTAACAATCTTTCTTTAAATTAAACCCTTAATCAACATGCATATACTAGAAACCATAAAATTAATATAAATTCCTGAATTCTTTTTTATTAGTTGATATCTATAAGCACATTGAAATATATTTGTAGGAACAAGAATATGAATCAATACTATACACGTTTAAAACTATTAAAATATGCTATGCAAAGTTCATAAAAGTTGCCTTATTCACAATAGCCTCCCAAATCAGAGTTGCATTTAAAATCACAATGAGACTAAAATATAAACCACTAAACATTCAGACTGGTACAATTTTAACAGTGCTTAGTTAAACAATAGGATAATATATACTCCAATTGAAATACCAGAGAGTTGTAACTTTATATTTGCAAAGATAAACAACTTAGCATTTAGGATTAGTTTAAATATACAGGCTATGAATATAAGCTAAAATACAATCTGCTCTCTTTAATCTATCACTTATTGCAACAATTTGACTATGGTTTTACCAATTACCTTTGTTTAAAATATAAAAAAATAAAAAATTATAACAACCATACATCACCAGTTTGAACCAAATTGTAGTTCAATCTCCCCAAAACTTCTTTGTTTATCCAATTCGTCTCAGAATACCAAAATTGAGTTTTTGTTGCATATGAAAAAGAAGGTAGCTATTATTCCTTTTACTGTAGGTAATGCAGCCAAGTTTTAATCAGTCACAGTTTTTGCACACAGACAGCCCTCTTACCTTTTCTATGCTTGGGGTTTTTATCATGTGATATTACCCCACCCCTTTTTGTTTTGTACCATCACTGACTAATTGGATAGCCCTTATGGATCCTTGCCCCTTCTGATTGAACAACCTGGGATATATGGTTGTTAGGGAAAAATGCATCTTTGTTAGCACCCAATTGTCTTTTGGTTGTAATTCTTGCATCATAACATTGGGTTTTGGCCATCGGGGGGCAGCATGACAAACAACACAGCAATACATTTATTCATTTCTAACATTCAAAAATATTTCTTTAAAATGTGTAATAAATGCCACAATTTCTTTACATCAATAACCCACACGTTCAAATGCATTGCACCATGTCACATCACTCCCTCTGATCACTTCAACATGAAACATCAGTATTATTTTTAATATCATATTACATGAAAGTAATTTATATTGCTAACTATTCCAAAATTAATAGCATTTAAAATCCTGATATATATTCATATAAAAACCACAGCATATTTCATATTCAGCACTGCACTGCATCCCAACATGAACACAATACATTTCATATTTCTAATAAATCCTGAATGCATGAATCTTGTCTATGGTCCATATTCATAGGACATCCTGTTATTATATGTCTGAAAAATATAGAGATACAGAGGTTATTATTCCATACAGATTAATATTTCATATCTGTATATCTCTCTTTGAGAGGATAAAATATTCAGGATATCATTTAAAATATCAATTAGATATGTACTTCTAGGATGCCTGGAATGAAAGAGATAATTGTTAGAAGGCTCATTTTAAATCCTAAAACATTCTATGCTTCCAAAATATATGTGTACATACATTAATTTCTATGCAGTATTTAAAAATATACAAAAATCCAGCAGATTAGAGATTGTTATATAGTTATTTAAATTTTCAGGCTGTATAAAAAGACATTTTTTTTCCAAGTAGTTACACTATAACATGTGTCTTTGCTGGTCAACTTTCATTGCTTCAATTACACAGCAGGGATCATTTTACAAGTAGTTGTAAAAAGTTATAATTTCTTGAACATGTTTGTAGCTTCAAACATACTCACAGACGGATTGGCTACACCTTGGGCAGGAAACCCATATATGGGCATGTACTTTTGAGGCTCCATCATGCTAATTTCCATTTCCTTGAAATTGTGAGCATCTCATTAAGCCTCAAAGACAGATCCCAGACATCCGTCCCCACTCACTGTATGCGGTCATCTATCTGACAATCTATCCTTCTTTGAAATTACCTTTATGATTCATCCTGTGTAACCAAAAACAGTGGGTCTAAATTTCACACAGTGCCATTTGAAGTTTTTTTAGAAAATAAATGAATTATTTGATGTACACAGCCACAGATCTATTAAATAATTATAAGTATACCTGCGTATATCATCTAATAATATTTCAAATACCTTGACATAAATCCCCCTTCCAATTCAAATATATGTAGGACACATGTATTTGAATTGCCTTAAAGTCAGTGGTATTTGGTGAGTGTGTTAACCGTACACGTCATAGACAGTCTTCTATGTAGAAAGTCTGTCATTTTTGAGCCTTCATGCTTGGTAGAACTACTTGGAGTTGCTCTTAATGCCATTAAGACTAGAGGTAGTTTTACATCCCAGTCTTTACCCATTTCACTCACAAACTTTTTGAGGATTTTCACAATGGACTGGTTGTAACGCTCTACACCACCACTTGAGGCAGCTCTATATGCGATATGGAGCATTCTTTTAATCCCTAGTATTTTCCACATTTTGGTCATCACTTCGCAAGTGAAGTGGGTTCCCCGATCAGATTCGATTCTTTGGGGTAAACCAAATCTGGAAAACACGTGGTTGATGAGCAAAGCTGCGCCTGTTTCAGCACTATTGTTAGGTGCACTGATGCACTGTACCCATTTAGTGAACAGGCATGTCACTGTTAACATGTATTTGTTACCTCTTGATGACCTTGTTACTGGACCAATAAAATCAATTTGTATATCTGACCATGGCATTACCATCCCCCTTTTCTGCAATGGCGCTCTAAGCGTTGGTGCAGTGGGTTGGACCTGTGGACAGATTAAACACCCTTGACAGTAGGTTTAAACATCTTTCAACATGTGTGGCCAAAAAGCGTAGTCACGTAATATTTCATACGTGAGTTTGGCACCACAATGACCAGATGTGGGAGCATCATGGGCATGTTGAAGCATTAGACCTCTGAACTTGGTGGGTACTACCCATTGTTGGATGCCAGTTTTGGAGGTTCTAATTAACGAACCATCCTGTAACTTTAATTGTGTTCTGGATTTCATTAAGATTCTAAGATCTTCTTTGCCAATACAATCATCTTTTGAGATGGGGTTGTTCTCAGGATCTTCTATGTGTTTATAGAAGATGCCTACAATATGGTCTTCTTTTTGACTAGTGATCAGGTCCTCACTAGGAGAATCCTGACTCCATTGTACCAGGTCAGGCTCACTCTGTTGTTTAGCCTGGTTTCTGGTAATGGCTTCTACCTGAATTGCACCCATTAAGTGGTCAATATTGAGGAGTTCTCCAGTTATGGCTCCTTGTTTGGCTAATGAATCCACCAGATCATTGCCTTCCTGATCAGGACCTAGAACGCTGGAATGACCCTTGGTCTTTTTCCAGTGTATGGTTAAATCATTGGATACCACCAGATTATCAATTTTGCAGAACAACTTGCCATGCTTGACTGGTTTGTTGTTACTTTTCTGCATGCCATTTCTTTTCCAAGTTGGCAGGTATTAAACAAAACTGTCACGCACATAATTTGAGTCAGTAATGATTACAAATTCATGAATATCATGTTCAATAGCCATTTCAATGGTTTTTAGAACAGCAGTGAGTTCTGCAACTTGACTGGATCTTGGTCCAATGTTGAAACCTATAGAAATATTTGGGAATCCATTTGCCTAAGTTATACCAATGCCAGCGACTAGTCTGCGCTCATTATCAATAGTGGCATGGTAAGAACAACCATCAACATATACCCAAGGTAATGTTTGACAATGGTCCTCATTGTACATTTTATATGGGTAAAGCAATTTTTCCTCCAGGAAATCATCTTCTGATAATTCTTCCCCAGGATTCTTAACAATACAGTCGTGGAGCTCAGCAAGCCCCTGTGCGACTGGATTCTTTTTATTCTGCTTGTAGCGAATTTCTAAAGGCCAGCCTTGTAAGGAAAGAGTCCATGCTGTTATGCGGCTATTAGACAAATTCCCATCTCTTATTCTCTCACTTTGCAAATATAGCAAAGGCTGGTGGGCCGTTTCTACAATAATTTTCTCGCCCTGTATATAGCTGCGGAAATTTTGTAGAACCCATACAGTAGATAAAAGGGCTTTTTCGCAATCGCTAAATTTTATTTCTACTAGGGATAGAGTTTTGCTCGCATAAGCAATGACTTTGTTTAAATTATCATGCTTTTGGTATAAAACAGCACTCATGCTTATATCTGTGTAACCTGTTTCTAAGAAGAAAGGTTTACCACTTTCAGGGTATGCTAAGCAAGGTGCTTGAGTGAGTTTTCTCTTCAGCTCTCTTATGGCTGTCTCTTGAGACTCACTCCAGTGCCATTTCACATCCTTCTTTAGAAGAAGTAGTAGTGGTTTAGCTAATTCTGCATAATTATCAATGAATTTGCGAGAATAATTAGTCATACCCAGGAATGATCTCAATTCCTTTAAGTTAGTTGGGTTTTTAGAATTTACTATAGCCTCCACCTTTTTCTTCTGAGGATTTAGCCCTTCAGAAGTAACTTCATGTCCCAAGAAGTTTACACGAGTGCGGCACCATTGAGCTTTTTGTAGGGAAAATTTGACACCTGCCTTTTTAAGTTGGTTGAGGACGTGTTTAAGCTCTGCGATGTGTTTTTCAAAGTCTGTGCTTTTGATTAAAACATCATCAACATAAGATAAGGTCCCCCTTTCCAGTGCATCAGACATAGCCTTATGCATGAATACAGCAAATTCATGTCCAGAATTTATGTATCCAAAAGGAAGTCTCTGAAATGCATACTGGACCTTTTGGAATGAGAATGCCAGCTTATATTGGTCCTCCTCATGTACCTTTATGTACTCCAATATCCCTGTGCACAATCAATGGCATTGAATATTTTGGATCCCTGCATCTGCGCTAGGCACTGGTCAATATATGGCACAGGCCAGCCAGACATGTACACTTGTTTGTTTAGCTGTCTTAAAGTGAAGTTCAATTTTACCTCACTGCTGATCACCCGTTTAAACATTAACCGCTCAATAGCACAGTCGCTAAGTTTGTTTTACAAAAAAATTTAAGAATTTAGTTAAAAATGAATATAAATAATACCGTTGTTTCTAAGTGTTACTCCTCCCCCGGTCCACTTCCTTATTTGGCTGCAATGAAGTATCTAGCGCAAGAAGAAGGAGAAATCGTCTCTCCAAAGCGCGTTCACAACAAGTGCTTCGATATGCGCATGCGTATTACAGCTTCATTTGCATTGTTCAATATAGACACTGAAAGAATAAAGATAAGTCACTGTTATGGGCATTTAGATCAACGTTATTTACCTGTTTGGAAGAATATAAAGGGATTTCGTCATTTCTTCTATTGCGAGCAGTACCGAATGATTCAATGTATCAAAATCCACTATCTTGGCTAATACGCATGCGCTAAGCGTGAACGAGCATTGCGATTAGGACGGCACACGCTGTATTACGCATGCGCAATAGTGGATGATGACGATGGTAAAAAGGGGCAGGACGCCACGGGGTGAGTAAAGGGATAGGTTATGAATGTTGGAAAAACTGTCAATCAAAAAGTGATAAATGTCGAGCGGACAATGGAAGCAATACCGACGGTAAATATAGATTGAAATTTAAAGCGACAAGCTTACTTTTAGGAAAAACGATGAATTAACATGATACTATTTTCTAAACTAAATGTGTAAAATGTTAACTACAGAGGCGGACATGAACTTCACTTTAAGTCAGCACATAAATGCCATTGTCCATTGGGATTAAGAACACCTAGAATAGGATTATTATAAGAGCTGTGCACCTGTCTGATAATACCTCTTTCTTTCAAGTTCCTTATGATTTCTGCAAGAGAATCATATGAGGCTAAAGGAAGTCTGTATTGTTTAACAAAGACAGGTGGTGCATTGGGATCTGTTTGTATTCTTGCAATGTGCAAATCTGTAGTCACACAATCATAAGAATCCCTAGCAAAAATATCCTTGTACTCCATCAGGGGTTCTCGCAGCTGTTGGCGTTCATCGCAGGAACAGCCATTAGCTAAGTATATTTGCTCTTCGACTATTTGCTGAAATCCTGGAAAGATTTCAGGCTGTCCTATTTCATAGGCTTCTTCCAAACTACAGGTGAGATCCCCTTGATTATAATTTACATTGCCCCCATGACTCTGGGTATTTGGGTATTCTTGCTGTTTGATCGGGTGATCAAATACTAGAGAGGCTTCTTCAATTTTACAGCTGCCTTCCTCTGAGCTGAAGGGATAAATAGACTGAATAATAAATAGACCCTCTGGTATAGATGCAAAGGATTGTTCTATTAATTGTTCTTCAGTTAAGTACCCTTCAGGTATTAGCCCAAACCCAATTATATTATTCTGGAATCCAAAAGTGTAATAACTTGATTCCAGAGCATATCTATGGTAGTTACCCTGGATAAGATTATTTCCTGTGGGGTCATGTTATGTACTATAACATGTATTGGAATAGTTCCAATATTTACCAAAGGAGTGTGGGTCATTGTGATACCCAGATTTTGTATTCTATGGGAGAGGCAAATTTCTGACCTCTTTTTACCTGTAAGGGTAAAATAAATTTATCAGCCCCAGCAGGAATTATAACATCATTAGACACCTGCATATTCACAGCATATGGCAATTGCTGGTTTGATTTCAGGGCTGCACTTTCATCCTGAAATACTTCAGGGTCCCCCTTTAACCTGCTCCAGAGGCAAGAGTTAATCAAATCTATTTGTATGGCATATCTATGTAAGAGATCATTGCCAATGTATATTTGATTATGGGGAGTATTTAAAACTAAAAACAGGTGCTTCACTGATTTATTACCTATATAGACAGATAATAAGCACTTAGCTGTGATGTTACAGCTTTCAAACCTGTTGTCAGCCGCTCTGGAATCAATCCGGGATGTAACCCAACTGCTAGCGTGAATTGAAAGCACACGCTAGCACACTGAGAAATATCCAGGACGTGACCCACTCAGGAAGCAGATTAGAAGATAACAAAAATGAATATTGTTCCAGAATGCAGGAAAGCCACAAAGGATAAAACGTCCCTTTAAGTAGTACAAAGAACAAAAAGGAAATGCTCTTACTTTGAAGCTTCTGAAAAAGGTCCTCTTTAGCAGGCTTGTAAAACAAAGGAAAAGTTCTCTTTTGCAGCTTGTAAAAGTATAATGTCCCTTTAAGCAGGTTTATAACAAACAGAAAGGCAAAGTTCTCTTTTGCAGCTTGTAAAAGTAAATGTCCCTTTTAAGCAGGTGTATAACAAACAGAAAGGCAAAGTTCTCTTTTGCAGCTTGTAAAAGTATAATGTCCCTTTAAGCAGGTTTATAACAAACAGAAAGGCAAAGTTCTCTTTTGCAGCTTGTAAAAGTAAATGTCCCTTTTAAGCAGGTGTATAACAAACAGAAAGGCAAAGTTCTCTTTTGCAGCTTGTAAAAGTAAATGTCCCTTTTAAGCAGGTGTATAACAAACAGAAAGGCAAAGTTCTCTTTTGCAGCTTGTAAAAGTAAAATGTCCCTTTAAGCAGGTCTTGTTTAACAAAGAATAGGTTTAAAGGTAAAGGCCAAAGCAAGGTCAGGCAGGCAGAAGTCGGCATCCAAATATCAGCAAAAGGTATAGGCAAAAGACAGGGTCAGGCAAGCAGAAGTCGGCATCCAAGTGTCAGCAAAAGGGTAATAGCTACAGGCAAGGTCAGGCAGGCAGAAGTCAATGTCCAAATATCAGCAAGTAGGGATTAGGCAAGAGGCTTGGTCAGGCAGGCAGAAGTCGGTACACAGAAGAATAAAACTGATATGGTACTCACAATCCAGGGAAACAAACAAACGGGCCCAGATTCAGATCTCCCGCCGAGATTTAAAGGGCAGGAGCGTAACCGTCATCAGAGGGGTGTGAGAGAAAGCGTCATGTTGCTAAGCAACATGACGTCAGAGACACAGAGGAGTTCCGGGAGCCGCGGCGACACGGCGATGAACGGAAGCGCTCATGACAGCACCCCCTCCTCAAGGGCCCCTCCGGGGGACAGGACCAGGTCTATCAGGATGAGTCTTGTGGAAGGTCTTGACCAATATTGGAGCATTTACTTGATGAGCAGGTTCCCAAGAACGTTCCGTGACTGGATAACCCTTCCAATGAATGAGATAATACAATTTCTTGCCCCGCAATTTGGAATCTAGAATATGGCTGATCTCAAACTCAGGATGTCCATGCACCAATAACGGTGGAGGTTTAGAAAAAGGCTTAGAATACCTGTTAATCATCACAGGTTTTAAAAGAGAAACATGGAATACCGGATGGACTTTGAGAGACTTGGGTAAAGCTACCCGATAAGCAGTGGAACATACCTGACCCAGTATTCGGAAAGGACCCACATATCGTGGTCCCAATTTGTTAGAAGGTTGTTTCAGGCGAAGAAATCGAGAGGAAATCCAAACTTTATCACCAGGGCGATATTTGGGAGCCTTTTTCCGTCGAAGATCCGAAAAGAACTTGTAACGTCTAGAAGTTACAGAAAGAATACGATGTATCTTCTGCCAATGTCGAGTTAATCTTCGGGCTGTAAGATCAGAAGCAGGATTCACTGTGGAGGAAGTATGCAAAGGGAACGTCCTAGGCTGATATCCGTAAGCTGCATGAAAAGGAGAAGTCTGAAGGGAGGAATTGTACCGGGCATTATGGGCCAATTCAGCCAAAGGAAGGTAAGAAGTCCAGTTAGAATGATAATGATCCACATAATGTCTAAGATATGTTTCAAGACACTGGTTTACTCTTTCAGTCTGACCATTCGATTGTGGGTGGTGAGAAGTAGAGAGAGATATAGTAGTACCAAAATGTTTACAAAGTGACCTCCAAAATCGAGAAACGAATTGTACCCCTCTATCTGAAACAATATCAAGAGGAAATCCATGGATTCTTACAATATGTAGAATAAAAAGTTCAGAGAGTCTTTTGGCAGATGGTAATCCTGGCAAGGGTACAAAATGAGCCGTCTTAGTGAACCTGTCGACCACCACCCAGATAGTATTGTTCCCAGTGGACAAGGGAAGATCGGTAATAAAGTCCATGGATACATGAGTCCAAGGCTGGTGAGGTATAGGCAATGGTTGGAGTAATCCTGAAGGAAGTTGGCGTGGAGTTTTGTTCATGGCACATTGTGTGCATACTGAGACGTAATCCTTCACATCTTGAGAGAGTGTAGGCCACCAGACATGTTGTTTGAGGTTTCGAGTGGTAATACTGATGCCAGGATGTCCAGAAAGGGGACTATCATGAGCCCAAAATAAAATCTTGGAACGAAGGCGTTCAGGAACAAAGAGTAAACCATTGGGAGGTTTACAGGACAAAGGAAGACGCTCTTGAGCGGACTGTAATTCTTGTAACCAAGAAGTTGTTAACTGGGCAATGACTTCATGAGGTTGGAGAATGGTACCAGACTCAGGAACTGGGGTATCTTGAAATTGTCTGGAAAGTGCGTCTGCTTTAATATTTTTTGAACCAGGTATGTAAGACAAATTATAGTGAAACCGAGAGAAGAATAAGGACCAGCGTGCTTGCCTGGAATTTAGTCGTTTGGCTGTTTGGAGATACAGAAGGTTCTTATGATCAGTAAGTATAGTAAATGGCAAAGAAGTACCTTCCAGCCAATGTCTCCATTCATCCAATGCCATCTTGATGGCAAGCAACTCTTTATTCCCTACGTCATAGTTAAATTCGGAAGGAGTGAATTTTTTAGAGAAAAAAGCAACAGGATGAATCCTTCCAGTCTCTGGTATTCGTTGAGACAGAACCGCTCCAGCAGCAACAGAGGAAGCATCCACCTCCAGAATAAATTGAAACTCAGGATTTGGATGACGAAGGATAGGAGCTGAGGAAAAAGCTTCTTTGAGAGATTCAAAAGCTTCTATAGCCTCAGACGGCCATACTTTACAGTTTTGTCCTTTTCTTGTGAGAGAAGTAAGAGGAGAAGTAATAGTAGCAAAATTCTTGATGAACTTTCTGTAATAATTGGCGAAGCCTAGGAAACGTTGTAAAGCCTTCAAAGAATCAGGTCTAGGCCAATCCAAAATGGCAGAAAGTTTAGTAGGGTCCATTTCGAATCCAGATGCCGATATTACATAACCCAGAAAGGGTATGATTTTTTGATGGAAAGAACATTTCTCCAGTTTAGCAAACAGATGGAATTCTCTTAGACGTTGAAGTACTTTCTTGACGTGGTGCACATGATCTTGGTGGTTCTGAGAAAAAATTAAGATGTCGTCCAGGTATATGATAACAAAAATATTCAAAAAATCACGAAAGATCTCATTTACAAAATGCTGGAAAACCGCCGGAGCATTGCATAGCCCAAAGGGCATGACCAAATATTCATAATGCCCAAATCGAGTGTTAAAGGCAGTCTTCCACTCATCTCCTTTGCGTATACGGATCAAGTTGTATGCACCACGTAGGTCGAGTTTGGTGAAAATGGTGGCTCCCTGAAGATAAGTAAAAAGTTCAGGAATAAGGGGCAGAGGATAACTGTTCTTGATGGTAATCTGATTCAATCCACGATAATCAATACAGGGTCTTAATCCGCCATCCTTTTTTCCCACAAAAAAGAAACCAGCCCCTACAGGGGAAGAGGAGGGTCGAATAAATCCTCTAGCCAGATTGTCTTTTATATATTCTTCCAGAGCCATGTTTTCTGGTTTAGAAAGTGGATATGTTTTGCCTCGAGGATAGGCAGCCCCAGGAAGGAGGTCAATGGGACAATCAAAAGGGCGATGAGGAGGAAGACGTTCCGCTTCTTTTTTGGAGAAGACATCCACAAAGTCATGGTAATGCATAGGTAAGGATTCCGGAGTTTCAACTGTGAGAGCAATAGTGAGTGGTAACTTAGTAATCTCTTGAAGACATTTAGTCTGGCATGTAGATCCCCAGGAAGTGAGTTCACCGAAAGTCCAAGAAAAAATGGGATTGTGAATCTGGAGCCAGGGTAATCCCAAGATAATGGGAAATTGCGGAGTGGGAATGACATCGAAACAAATTGTCTCAGAATGAAGTATTCCTACGGTGAGGATTAAGGGTTGAGTAGAAAACTGAATGTATCCAGAACCCAAAGGATCTCCACTGACCGTAGAGACTGAAATGGAATACTCCTTCTTTAGTAAGGGTATAGAATGAGTAGAAACAAATGTAGAGTCAATGAACACACCTCCAGCACCAGAATCAATTAGGGCTTGGGTATAGATCTTCTTTTGTCCAATTAGAAGAGTTACTGGAACAAAGAGTTTCTTGTATAGGGAATGACCACTATTTTGGCTTAACTCAGTTCCCTGGACTAGAGTTAAGCCCTGGCTTTTACTGGCCTAGTAGGACAATCCCTTAATAAATGTCCTTTAAGGCCACAGTACAGACATAAGCCAAGAGTCCGTCTTCTTAAGCGTTCAGTCTCAGTTAATTTTATACTTCCTACTTCCATGGGTTCAGCCTGATCAGTAGTAGGAGAGGCTGGAGTGACAGGACTAGAAAAACGAGGAGCTAAACGAAAAGGAGTTCGAGTGGCAGTCCTCTGTGTTCTATCCTTTTCTTGTTGGCGTTCACGAAACCTGGCGTCGAGACAGATACAGAGATTTATTAAGGCTTCTAAGGACTCTGGAAGTTCACGATACACCAATTCATCCTTGAGACGCTCAGAAAGTCCTTTACGGAAAGCGGCTCTGAGTGCTCCCTGATTCCAAGTGGTTTCAGAGGCAAGGGTGCGGAACTCAATTGCATATTGAGAGACTGGTTGATTTCCTTGACGTAAATCCAGGAGAGTTGCTTCAGCAGCGGATGACCTTCCAGGTTTATCGAATACGTTTGAGAATGTAGATAGAAATGTATCAACATCCAACAGTATAGGATCATTCTTTTCTAGCAAAGGTGACACCCAAGCCAAGGCTTTTCCTTTCATTAAGGAAATAAGAAACGTGATTCTAGAAGAGGCAGTAGCAAAGAGAGTAGGGCTATTTCGGAAATGAAGACGGCATTGATTCAAAAAGCCTCTACATTCTTCAGGATTCCCATCATATTTATCCGGAAGAGGAATCCTGGGACTTAGTTGTACCTGAGACTGATTGTTAGGAATCGGAGGAGGTAATGCCTCAATCGGATTTGGATTGGGATTAGGATTGGGAGGTGCGGTAGCAACCAAATTTTGTAATAGAGCAGTAATTTGATCAAGTTTAGTGTCCAGAGACTGCAAGTGAGTGGCATGAGAACCCAAGAGCTGTCCCTGGTGAGCCACGGCCATAGATAATTCAGTGGGGTCCATTTTTATGGCCCGTTTGTAATGTCAGCCGCTCTGGAATCAATCCGGGATGTAACCCAACTGCTAGCGTGAATTGAAAGCACACGCTAGCACACTGAGAAATATCCAGGACGTGACCCACTCAGGAAGCAGATTAGAAGATAACAAAAATGAATATTGTTCCAGAATGCAGGAAAGCCACAAAGGATAAAACGTCCCTTTAAGTAGTACAAAGAACAAAAAGGAAATGCTCTTACTTTGAAGCTTCTGAAAAAGGTCCTCTTTAGCAGGCTTGTAAAACAAAGGAAAAGTTCTCTTTTGCAGCTTGTAAAAGTATAATGTCCCTTTAAGCAGGTTTATAACAAACAGAAAGGCAAAGTTCTCTTTTGCAGCTTGTAAAAGTAAATGTCCCTTTTAAGCAGGTGTATAACAAACAGAAAGGCAAAGTTCTCTTTTGCAGCTTGTAAAAGTAAATGTCCCTTTTAAGCAGGTGTATAACAAACAGAAAGGCAAAGTTCTCTTTTGCAGCTTGTAAAAGTAAAATGTCCCTTTAAGCAGGTCTTGTTTAACAAAGAATAGGTTTAAAGGTAAAGGCCAAAGCAAGGTCAGGCAGGCAGAAGTCGGCATCCAAATATCAGCAAAAGGTATAGGCAAAAGACAGGGTCAGGCAAGCAGAAGTCGGCATCCAAGTGTCAGCAAAAGGGTAATAGCTACAGGCAAGGTCAGGCAGGCAGAAGTCAATGTCCAAATATCAGCAAGTAGGGATTAGGCAAGAGGCTTGGTCAGGCAGGCAGAAGTCGGTACACAGAAGAATAAAACTGATATGGTACTCACAATCCAGGGAAACAAACAAACGGGCCCAGATTCAGATCTCCCGCCGAGATTTAAAGGGCAGGAGCGTAACCGTCATCAGAGGGGTGTGAGAGAAAGCGTCATGTTGCTAAGCAACATGACGTCAGAGACACAGAGGAGTTCCGGGAGCCGCGGCGACACGGCGATGAACGGAAGCGCTCATGTCACCTGTTATCCAGGCTGTGGACACAGTGGTCTTGGGGAGAAAGATATTTAATCACTTTAGGTTCAGCTATCTGTGCTAATAAGCCTTCGCTTATATAGCTAGCTTCCTGTTTTAAGTTCAATTTAGCATATTTTGTTGTACCAAGGTCATGCACTTGTATAGGGATAAATAGATCCTCTTTATCTCTCTCAATTCCTGCGAGGTATTGAGCGTGGCCCCCCTCCTTAGGGATTTTATGATCCCCCTTGTGGAGAGATATGGTTAATACATCGCCATCTAAGGAAATATTCGCTATCTTTCCAGGTGAAATTTTAAAAGTATTACCATCAGAGCCACTTAAAGGAGTCTGATCATCTATTTGTAAAATAGTGATTTCAGGTACAGAGTTATTCCTGAAATGAATCCCCACAGCATCTGGTTTCTCTTCCACCACGTGACAGTTATGTCGGGGGCGAGATATACCGCATTGCTCATAATTTATTAGCTGTTTTACTTGTGACCAAATTACATTATTTATGCAATCAATTATGGTGCTTAATCGCTTCAGGAGATCACTACCAATTATTAAACAATCAGTTGGCAGATCCACTATTATGAAAGGGTGTCTTATGACCCTGTTCCCCATTTTAAATTTTAACCATGCAGTAACGTAAACTTTTAGAGAGTCACCCCCAACTCCTATTAGAGAACCATCAAATTCTTTTATTTTAGGTTTGTGGGGTGTTAGCTCATTTAGCTGTGTGTAGTACCCGTGGGATAAAATCGTTGCCTGAGATCCAGTATCAATTAAACCCATGATAGGGTTGGAGACTGAATCCTGCAGCTCAGCTAATACATAATATCTGAATAAACAAACAAGTGAATGTCAGATGCGCCTCCTGCTTAAATGTTAATTAGTGTGTAAACACTGCCAACATATAGATATATACACAAATATATCGTGCAATAGTAAAAAATAGTAAAAAACGTTTTGGATATGGAAAATGAAAACCTTGAATCCATATGGCCTAAATGAAAACATAGACATGGCAGCGTTCAATTAAATAACTGATAGAAATTGAGCTATATAGATACAACATTGTAACTGACTCCAGACCTATAGAACCAATATTTCAGCTTTTTACCACCAGTTTAGAATGAGACTTCTATATATATTGTATATTGTTTGTTTGTGATAAATTTCTATGATATAACAACCTACATACGTTAGAATCTAAAACTAAGGGTACTTTATTGATAGGGAATAGCTGGAATCTATAGTTTGAACTTTAGTTTAGTTTTTAGACATATCTTCGATATGAGGAGTTTTGTTCATTATGGTTTTGTGCATACCTAATCATTGATTTGGATGCTAGATTGTTAATTCAATACCATCTATTGATACGAGATAGGTCTATGAAATATTACCGATCATGTGCACATATCCCCCTTGTATATATATTCCTTGTACATTTTTATATGTGATTTTGAATGTTTTTAATATATCGTGTAAATGCATGTAGGAGATGCAGTCTTTTCCGGGTGGTGTTTC
Organism: Bombina bombina; assembly: GCF_027579735.1. Classification (NCBI taxonomy): domain Eukaryota; kingdom Metazoa; phylum Chordata; class Amphibia; order Anura; family Bombinatoridae; genus Bombina; species Bombina bombina. The sequence continues at coordinate 872,759,771 of NC_069502.1, forward strand.
TATGTTTAAAACTTAAGGGTTGTTGAATAACTACATCCAATTTAAGTATACAGTGTATCTTTATAGATACCAGCATTTAGTTATATATTATTATATTTTATCTTTTGGAACATTCAACACTCTACATTATTATGTAAATAGTAGCGATTTTGATAGCAAACAGCATATCGCTAGTAACAATCAATAATGGGTATTGCCATTGCATGTGACAGTCACACTATAGGGTGTCATCAAGATTCCTTTATGCTAATTAACCTATGTGTTAAAAATGACACTATGCCCAGGGTCTGTTAGAACGCACGTCCCTGCACTCTGTTAACGAAATATTCATAATATTACCTGCTCCGTGTACCTATGGAGCCGTCTCACACCCATATTCTGATTGGTAGTCTCAATCTAGGTGAGAACCAATCACATAGACTCAGTTACACACCCACAAGTGGATTGGTTTTGCTTATTCCTACACGCATGCGCCCTTTATGGGTATAGACGCCGAGTTAGGCTATTTTAAGCTGTGATTGTTTAATGTGGTTATACACCTGAGGAAGCAGTCTGGAAGACCGGGAAACGCGTTGTGGAACTACTTGTTTTTAATAAACATTGTTTTCAACCTTTTAACATCACGGCTTGAGTGAATCCTTACAGCATATTCCCCTGGAGCGTCCCGCTGTTATCTTGTTTACACATAGCTGTATAACTGATACTAGAGGACGGCTATTCCGGTGGAGGGAACAACAAGACTAATAACCACAGGGATCCTATGTGCTACGGGCTAACAGGAGAGCTGCTATAAGAAGAGGATATTCTTGTGTTACGAGAGAGCAGCTACCTGGACAGCTGTTAATGCTCCAGAAGGCGGTTGTGGCACTTATCAAGTGCTTTACTTCTTGTAAGTACGTTAATTACTATGAGTGGGGATTGACATTTATCTACTGATACACACTATGTTTGCGCCTTCTTCTTTATCATCCTTAATACATAATATCTCCCTGCAGTTTCTACCATTTCACACATAAAATTGGCATGATTGCACACCTGTGGGCTTCACCACGTGTTACCTGAATCCGCCGTGTTACCTGATGCAGAAGAGACTTCACTCTTACCAGTCTCCTCTATGACAGGGTCGACTGGGTTCTTGTGTACTGCATCTGTGGAAATAAGGTTAAGAGAACGCTGCAAAGGAAGAAATTGGTTCATTTTTCCCGGCTGAGATTGCTTGTCATCACAGCTAAATCGTCCGTTTCCGGTCTGTGGGGAGAGAATATGATTAGTACCATTATTGACATTTATCATTTTATTTTGTTTACATCTCCCCTCCCTTTCAGGTGATACTGCAGTATTTATGACTGTGCCTGTGGTCCACTGCTGACCACTGGCTGTACCCCTAAAAAAGCATTGTTCGGTTGCTGAGCCGTAAAAGGTTGACTCATATTAGCAAATTGTTCGCTCAACCGATTTAACTGGGTATAAAGCTGATCTACTTGATCGTACAAGATACCTCTACTCCTGGGCCTATCTCTTGACGCCCCATAATAATGATTTCTGGACCATTGGGTCCCCTCAGAATCAGGGCCGCTATTTCTATCCTGGCGTGGTTGCCCCTGGGGTTCAATTTGTTCAGCATTAGTATTTTGGGGAGCATTATTTACTTGGGGTATCTGGTTACCCTGAGAATATCTTCGCCACTTATTGTATCTACCCTTGCGGGGATACCAATTATTTTGGGGGTATTCTCTTTGGGAGTAATTATTTGCCTGAGTATGTCCCCCGCTTTGGCTATAATCTCTCTGCGCCTCAGCCCGTGTTGGGGGAGGGGTAGAGTTAAACCTCTGTAGAGATGGCCTGTTTCCTCTGGCCACCTCCACGTAGGTTTTCTTTTTAGACTCCAAATTGAGGGGGCTAGGTGACCTCCTAGTTTCTGCCACAATTTTGGGTTTTGATTCCTTTTTAACCCCCTGTCCACCGGACTGCTGAATAGAGTATAACTTTGTACTCTCTTTGATCAGCCACTCCAATGAACGGTTCTCATCAAAATCTTTAGCTAAATTAATTTTGATGGGTGTGGGCAGTGCTTCAAGAAATAAATTCACAAATTCTGAACATTCAAATATGGGATTATCTTCAGCCATAATGTACGCATTTTTCAGTATAGAAAGGAACTCTATGGGGCTCTGATTTGCACTACATTTTAAACCATATACAGCTATTTTCGCTGCAGTTTTAGTGCGACGTTGCCTGAATTCTTTTCTGCACTGTCGTTTTGTTTCACTCCAGGAATGAATATTCATATCCTTTAGTAAAGCAAAGAATTTGTGATGTTTACCTTCAAATACCCAGGGCAGAAAATTTTTGACTGCTCACTTGTAACATTCATTATAGCTAAAGCATTTTCAAAGGCCTCTAAGTGATCAATTACAGAGTCTGTTCCCTTGTTGGAGAATCTAGGTACTGCATCATTTAGGAAAGTATTTATTTTATGGGAGTCATATACCTTATTAGACTTATGTTTGGATTCTCTAGGAGCCTTATTTTTGGGGTTGGAGTGTTCCCTACTTTCCCTATGGGGAGACCCCCTACGTACATTAGTACTACGTGGGCTATTTGGGTAGTTAGCTCTGCCCCCTGACTCTCTATTAGAGTTTCCCTCCCACTCATCAGCTGAGTTACAGCAGCTCCCTAAATTTACATCATGAGGTGACTGTCTATTTGGGAAATCTATTTCTGACCCAACAGGAGTCATTTGTCTACATTCTTCCATATATTTCTGCATTTCGTCCCTGATGCATTCTCTAAGGGAGTTAGAATTATCTGCATGATTCTCACTGTTAAAGGACCAGTCAACACAGTAGATTTGCATAATCAACACATGCAAGATAACAAGACAAGGCAATAGCACTTAGTCTGAACTTCAAATGAGTAGTAGATTTTTTTTTCTGACAATTTGAAAAGTTATGACTTTTTCCACTCCCCCTGTACCATGTGACAGCCATCAGCCAATCACAAAAGCATACACGTACCATGTGACAGCCACCAGCCATTCAAAAATGCATACACACTTATTCTTGCACATACTCAGCAGGAGCTGGTGACTAAAAAATTTTAAATATAAAAAGACTGTGCACATTTTGTTAATTGAAGTAAATTGGAAAGTTGTTTAAAATAGCATGCTCTATCTGAATAATGAAAGTTTAATTTTGATTGAGTGTCCCTTTAATAGAGGGGTTTTCCTTATGGCAATATGACCTTTTTAAATCACTTAATTCTCTCTGGCTTTGCGTGAGCTGTTTATTTAACTATTGTAGCTTTGCTAGTAAATCTAAGTTATGCTTATCTAAGGTGGCTATGTCTTGGGCAAACTCATCAATTTTATCTTCGGCTATTTTTAAATTCTCTTCGCATCTGCGTGAGAAACGAATACTATTTTCTAGCCTCTGTGTTTGCAATTCTTTCTCTATGAGATATAGCAACACTTTGTCAATAATGCATATCACAAGGGGCCAAGATTTTAGTATTAGTTTGTCTCGCTTTTTGAGAACCTTGCATTGATTAATCATTAATAATTCTTGGAATAATTAACTTTTTTCATTCCACCTATCACCATCAATGGCAAGATTTTAGCCTTCAAGCATATTCATGTAATCATTGAATTCACCCGCAATATTAAACCTTTCTTTAATGTGGCCTATAATGTCCCTCTTAAGGACCTGACCTCGAGTAAGGGGTATTGTTAGGGCACAACCTTCAACGTTATGTACAGAATTAAATTAATCACTCCTAGTAATAGACATTATTATATTGGCTTAGTATTTAGGTAAATTAAAGCGCTAATATATTATAATATTAATTTTGAAATATGAAGAATTCATATTTTTATTAATTTTGAAATATGAAAAATGTATATCTTTATTAATTTTGAAATATGAAAAATTTAATATTTTTATAAATTTTTCAAAAATTAATTTTTAATAATATTTCAAGATATTATTAATCTTGAAATATGAAAAACATAATTTATGTAAGAACTTACCTGATAAATTAATTTCTTTCATATTGGCAAGAGTCCATGAGCTAGTGACGTATGGGATATACATTCCTACCAGGAGGGGCAAAGTTTCCCAAACCTCAAAATGCCTATAAATACACACCCCACCACACCCACAATTCAGTTTAATGAATAGCCAAAAAGTGGGGTGATAAGAAAGGAGCGAAAGCATCAACAAGGAATTGGAATAAACGATTAAGAAATGTTTAATATAATTTCGTCATTGATGACGCCTGTTTAATATAATTCTCAAATAATAACGAACTATAATTGTCGATGTGTCAGTAAAACAATATTATTGAATGTTTAAAAATATATCTATGGCGCAATCTAAATTAGTTGGTGATGGTGAATCCGTCATCCTTGTCTACAGGGTGTCATTCTTGTCTACTTAGACAATCAGCCGTTAACAATTATACAATCATCAAACACATTGACATATTTTGTTTATAAATCCGTCATTGATGACGCCTGTTTAATGTAATCTTCGAAAAACGATCTATATAACTGGTCTTGATGTCTCAGTAAAACAATATTATTGAATGTTTAAAAATATATCTATGGTGCAATCTAAAGTAGTTGGTGACGGTGAATCCGTCATCCTTGTCTACGAGGTGTCATCATTGTCTATGAGATGTCATCCTTGTCTACAGGGTGTCATACTTGTCTACAGCGTGTCATACTTGTGTACAAGGGGTCATCCATGTCTACGGGCCGTCATACTTGTTTACATGGGGTCATCCATGTCTACAGGGCATCATACTTGTGTACAAGGGGTCATCCTTCCCCAAACCCACATTGCACCCCTGACCCTGCAACTGCTCTGTCATCCCCATACGGACATCATACCACTGACTGTCCATTCAACTGCTCTGATATCACTATACCCACACCACACCCCTGACCCTGCAACTGCTCTGGGATCCCCATAACAACATTACACCCCTGACCCTGCAGCTGCTTTATTATCCCCATACCCATATCACACCCCTGACTCTGCAACTGCTCTGTCATTCTTGTACCCAAATCACAACCCTGACCCTGCAACTGCTCTGTCATCCCTATACCCACATCACAACACTGACCCTGCAACTACTCTTTCATCCCAGTACCCACATCTCATCCCTGACCTTGCAGCTGCCCTGTCATTCTTGCTGTTCTAACCTGACTAAATGTGAAAGGAAGCCTTTAACAATTTTAAAAACTAAATATGACATAGTGGTGAAAATTGCGGATAAAGGTGGTGCTATCAGAAATATAGAGTCAGATATATTAAAGGGACAGTGAACACCAGAATGTTTGTTGTTTAAAAAGATAGATAATCCCTTTATTACCCATTCCCCAGTTTTGCATAACAACACAGTTATATTAATACACGTTTTACGTCTGTAATTACCTAGTATCTAAGCCTCTGCAAACTGCCCCTTATGTCAGTTCTTTTGACAAACTTGCATTTTAGCCAATCAGTGCTGATTCCTTGGTAACTTCACATGTGTGAGCTCAATTTTATCTATATCACTCACAAGAACTAATGCCCTCTGGTGAAAAACTGTCAAAATGCATTCAGATTAGAGGCGGTCTTCAAGGTCTAAGAAATAAGCATATGAGCCTACCTAGGTTTAGCTTTCAACTAAAAATACCAAGAGAACAAAGCAAATTCGGTGATAAAAATAAATTGGAAAGTTGTTTAAAATGACATGCCCTTTTTGAATTATGAAAGTTTATTTTGGACTTGACTGTCCCTTTAATAAAATGAATAGACTACTTAATGATAAGGAGGTATATTGTGTATCTTATGATCCAGTGCACGAGATACAAAAATAAGTTTGTAGGGTAGTATTATCTGCTGTCAGTAATGGTACAATTACAGAAGATACAGGTCATTTATAATTAAAGAACACCCTATAACACCAGTTTTTACACACTCCTTAAGGTGCATAAACAGTTAAATAACCCACCTGGTCTGCCAATTGTTGCAGGTTAAACTCTCTATTCACTAACATAGCCACTTTTACAGCCCCTTGTGATCAATGCCAATTCCTATATTATGGACACTACTGACTTTATCTGTAAAGTCGTTTGATTTAAATTCAGACAAAATCATTCTATTTAGCCTGGATGTTTGTAGTCTGTACACCATAATAAGGCAAGAGAGCCATTTTGCTGCAGTAATGAGAGCTTTAGAGGAGTGTATTCGGTAGACGGCAACTCCGAAGGCAGTTTTTTTTGAAGAATTCCTACAAATTGTATTGTATCACAATTATTTCTTGTTCCAAGATACCTTTTACGTACCAAAACAAGGTAATGCCATGGGATCCAATGTCGCCCAAACATACACCAACATCTATATGAACACATGTGAAGAGAAGTATGTGTATGAGAACAAACTTTTGTTGAAATATGCAGCCACATGGTGGCGCTATAAAGATGACGTGTTTGGTTTGTAGTAAGGCGACATTGGATCCCTTGAAATGTTTGTTCAGGATGTAAACTGTAGTTCTAAGCCTCTGTTAAACTGACATGCAGTGAGGAAATGGAATATGTTATCTTATTAGATACAACTGTTTATGGAGAAGGAGCATTTTAAAGATGGATTTGTTTACCAAGCCCACATCTAGGAATAGTATTATACATTTAGGATGAAAACTATCAAAATGTATAATTATAAAATTAGTTCCCTTCCACACAGTCAATTTACGGGTAAGTAGAATAGTGAATGAACAGGACAGACTACAGAATAGACTTAAAGGTATGGGCAACAACTCTTTACAAATAAGTTATCCATTGATTCTAATAGAAAATGAATTGAATAGTCCAGGTAGCAATAAGTTTGAGAGGAAAAACAAAAAACATAAAGAGAAGCGTCTAGTCTTTAGTCTTTATTATGGATCACATGGAACATGATAAACAGATTATGACTATTCTTAACAATATTGTCTGATACTACAGAAATGTAATCCTAATGTTCCGGAATTACTATACCTCCAATTCTAGCATCTATAAGGAGGAGGAAGCTTAAAGGGACAGTACACTGTAAAATTGTTTTTATATGAATGTATTTTCAATGACCTGTTATACCAGCTGCAGGGTATAAAATGTATGAGAAATTGCATTTTCAGGTTTATTTGTGTATATAAATTAGCTGGTTTTGTGCTTTTAAACCACAGCCTATTACAATGGGTTGAGTTTCAGGTAATATCTCATTATGTTATAGCTTTGTGTACACAGACTTGCTTCCTTATCTTAAATTTGTCTAGAAAACCAAAGCTCAATACTTAGAGAAAACAATGGAAAATTAATATTTTATTACTTAAAGGGCCATAATACCCAAATGTTTAAACACTTGAAAGTGATGCAGCATAGCTGTAAAAAAATTGACTAGAAAATATCACCTGAACATCTCTATGTAAAAAAGAAAGATATTTTACCTCAAAAGTTCCTCAGTAGCCACATCCCATTGTAAAGGATTTCTAAGCAGCATATTAGTATGTCTGTCCTGAGACAGCTTAGGGGATGAGCCTCATACACTCTCATATTATTTCCCTATTCAGATTAGGGAAGTTTACAATGAAATCTCATGAGAGTTAAGTCAAATCTCATGAGATCACAGTAAAAGAGTTCATGACCTCAGCACTGCTGATGCTGATTGGCTGCTGTTCATTTCTTCCTTTTTTTTTTACCTGCAGCAGGGAGCAGCTGAATATAACTTTTTACACAGAACTTACTCTGCTGAGCTGAGGAGATTATGAGGTAAAATATCTTCCTTTTTTACATAGAGATGCTCAGGTGATATTTTCCTGTCAGCTTTTTACAGTTATACTGCATCAGTTTCAAGTGATTTAGCATATGAGTATTATGTCCCTTTAACTATACTGAACCCCACTGGGAGTGTAATTTCTTCTGCTGACTGTGTTTACTAAGGCTATTTAAAAGCCGAGACTCCAGTTTGCAAACCAAAATAGGGGTAAAGGAGATACTTGTAAACAATTTAATAAACGCCAGTAGGTAAAATGAATCATTGGGAACAATTTAAAGGGGAGAAAATGTTTAGGTGAACCGTCCCTTTAAGTTTATTTCATGAAGCAATGCTATATACCTCTGTATTCTAATACTGTGATAAGTTATCAGCAATACCCCTGTTCAAGGTTTGTTGACGTCAGGAGAATGGGTACCTAATTTCTTTTAGAACATATTAGTCATAGATTTGAGCATATTCCCATTACCTTTCACTTAGTGGTCATTGAAAAGGATGTTTTGACCTTATAGTTGGTTCTACCTAAAAAGAGAAAGCTTAAAGGGACAGTATACACCAATTTTCATTTAACTGTACGTAATAAACCCTATTCTAAAGAATAATATTCACAGATCCTGATATAAAAATCCAGTATAAAACATTTTAAAAACTTAGAAGTTCCCAATTTAGCACTGTTGATGAGGTTAGGCTGGAACACTCACTGAAAGGGGACTGAGAGAAGAACCTCCCTCCATCCCCCCCTTGCATATAAAGACCCATTATACAAACAGAAGAAATCTGAAGTCTGTATACATCAGTATATATCTAAAACTTTGGGGCTTGGTTAGGAGTCTGAAAATCAGCATAATGTAATTTAAAAACAATCAAAACTATACATTTTTACAAAAACACCCCCAGATGGGCTATATCAATTTATCATCTACTAAACATTTATGCAAAGAAAAATCTAGTGTACAATGTCCCTTTAAGGGGAACTAAACTCAGTGAAATCACAGGTTGTTTATTGCTGCCTTAGAAATGGGTTATTCTTTTTGGATTACATTATTTTATTTTAAAACCTTTACTACTCAGGGGTGGGTCTTAGTCAAATATCACTCAATCCTCCAAAAATAAGCTTTGGTTTATATGCAATGGCAAATCCAGAAAAAAAAAATCTGAAATAGATTCCTTACTATTATGCAGCAGGTGCCTGAACTGCAGAGTTTATATACTATAGTATTTTCTTTTGGGTCCAAGATTGGCCCTCTCTATTCTTATTCCCCCTATGTTAGTATGATCTTGGGGGGGGTCCAAAAGAGGCCTCTATTCATCACTGGGGATAGCCACTTTACAATTTATCTTATTGCTTGTATGGGAATATGTTACTTTATTTGAAAAATGTATTTGAAAAGTTTTACTCTTTTCCATATGTAGATATCTGGGTGATATGCAATGTACAACTTTGACTTTGAAATAGTTGAGTGTGTTATATATTTCTATTAATTAATCCTACCTAGAGGACATCTAATAATGTATGCACCTTTACATATATTTTGGATTAACCTGTTGTAACTTTATTATCCTGTTTTGTCATATAACCTCAATAGAAATATTAAAAAAAAAATAAAAATAAAAATGAAAAGAGTATATTTATTTTGTATCATTAAAAATGTAGATTAGGCTATTAAAATGTGCCATTTTTATATTTTTCACATGTATTTAAAACATAAATTATGCTTACCTGATAATTTTATTTCCATCGTGGGGAGGAGAGTCCATGGCTTCATTCATTACTAGTGGGAATCAAGAACCTGGCCACCAGGAGGAGGCAAACACAACCCAAAAAAAGGCTCAAATACCTCCCCTACTACCCTCATCCCCCAGTCATTCTGCAAAGGGAACAAGAAACAGTAGGAGAAATATCAGGGTGAAAAAAGGTGCCAGAAGAACGAATAAAAAATAATTTAAGGCCGCCCCCAGAAAAATAACGGGCGGGGAGCTGTGGACTCTCCCCGTACAGAAAAAAACAAGATAATAATTTAAGTTTTTCTTCTTAATACAGGGAGAGTCCACAGCTGCAATCTTAACTTGTGAGAAATACTGAACCTGGCCACCAGGAGGAGGCAAAGACACCCCAGCCAAAGGCTCAAATACCTCCCCCACTCCCCTCATCCCCCAGTCATTCTGCCGAGGGAACCAGGAACAGTAGGAGAAATATCAGGGTATAAATGGTGCCAGAAAAAAACATTAAATTTAGGGCCGCCCACCAGAGATACGGGCGGGAGCCGTGGACTCTCCTCCTCACAATGGAAATAAAATTATCAGGTAAGCATAATTTAAGTTTGCCATCTAAAGGGGAGGAGAGTCCACGGCTTCATTAATTACTGTTGGGAAACATATACCCAAGCTCTAGAGTACACTGAATGAAACCGGGAGGTCAAAGACGGACCCTTAAACTTAGGGCACCACAGCCTGTAGAATCTTTCTCCCAAAAACAGCTTCCGCAGAAGCAAAGAAGTCAAATTTGTAAAACTTTGTGAAAGTATGCAAGGAGGACCAGGTAGCCGCCTTATAAATCTGCTCCATAGAAGCCTTATTTTTGAAGGCCCAAGAAGAAGCCACTGCTCTAGTGGAATGAGCTGTAATCCTCTGAGGGGGCTTGTGACCTGCCGTCTCATAGGCAAGGCGAATCAAGCTCCTCCGCCAAAAAGACAAAGAAGTAGCAGAGGCCTGCTGACCCCTGCTCTTCCCTGAATAGACTACAAAAAGAGAGTTAGGTTGTCTGAAATCTTTAGTCGCCTGAAGATAGAACTTCAAGGCACGAACCGCATCCAAATTATGAAGTAGCCTCTCCTTAGAAGAAGAGGGGCTAGGGCACAAAGAAAGAACAACTATTTCTTGATTGATGTTATGGTCAAACATCACCTTGGGAAGAAATCCCAAGCCTGAGCGAAGAACAGCCTTATCCGCTTGAAACACCAGATAAGGGGGCTCATGTTGCTAGGCCGCCAGTTTGGAAACTTTGCAGGCCGATGCGATGGCTAACAGGAAAAAAACCTTCTAAGACAGGATCCTTATGTCAAGAGAATGCATAGGCTCAAATGGAGCCCTCTGTAAAACCCTAAGAACCAAATTCAAGCTCCACGGGGGAGCAGACTGCCTAAAAACAGGCCTGACTCTAGACAGGGTCTGAATAAAGGATTGAACGTCAGGAAGCTCAGCAAGCTTTCTATGCAACAACACTGATAGAGCCAAGATCTGTCCCTTCAAGGAACTAGCGGCAAAACTCTTCTCCAAACCCTCTTGGAGAAAGGACAAAATCCTGGATACCTTCACCTTGTGCCAAAGATATCCATGTCTCTCACACCAGGACAAGTAAACTCTCCAGACCTTATGGTAGATGCGCCGAGTGACTGGCTTCCTTGCCTGAACTAGAGTATCAATCACGGTTTCAAAAAAACCTCTCTTGGCTAGGACTAAGCGTTCAATCTCCACGCAGTCAGCTTCAGAGAATCTAGATTCTGATACTGAAAAGGACCCTGTTCCAACAGATCCCTGTGACAGGGTAACCTTCACGGCAGAGAGGATGACATCTCCACCAGATCTGCAAACCACGTCCTCCGCAGCCATGAAGGAGCAATCAGAATGGACGACGCTCTCTTCTGCTTTATGCGTGCCACTATACGAAGTACAAGTGGTAAGGGAGGAAAAATGTACACTAGACTGAACTCCCAAGGTCCCGCCAACGCATCTATCAGCCCCTCTTGGGGGTCCCTTGACCTCGATCCATATCGGGGAAGTTTGCAATTTAATCAGGATGCCATGAGATCGATCTCTGGTGTCCCCCATCTGAGACCAATCTCCGCAAACACCTCGGGGTGAAGAGACTATTCTCCCGGATGAAATGTTTGCCTGCTGAGAAAGTCCGCTTTCCAGTTGTCCACTTCAGGGATGTGGATCGCTGAGAGCGAACAGCCGTGGGTCTCCGCCCACTCAAAAATTTGAGAACCTCCCTCATTGCTAGGGAGCTCCTCGTACCCCTCTAGTGATTGATGTATGCCACCAAGGTAATGTTGTCCATCTGGAACCTGATGAAGTTGCATTCCCCCAGACAGGGCCACACATTCAGAGCATTGTAGCTAGCTCTTAGTTCCAGGATATTTATTGGAAGAAGCGACTCTAGTCGAGACCATTTTCCCTGTGCCATCCTGGCACCCCAAACGACTCCCCACCCTGTCAGACTCACGTCCGTGGTCACAATTTCCCAGGACAGTCTCAAGAAGGATGTCCCCATGGACAACTGGACCGGATGGGTCCACCAAGAGAGGGAAGTCCGAGTCCGCGTATCCATGGATATCGGCTGTGACAGATCGGAATGATCGCCTTTTCACTGTCTCAACATGCACAGTTGAAGAGGTCTGAGATGAAATCTTGCGAATGGAATGACATCTATGCTGGAGACCATGAGCCCAATCACCTCCATACACTGAGCCACTAAGGGACTCCTTGAGGACTGAAGGGCAAGACAGGCGGACGCAATCTTCCTGCGTCGCTGATCTGTGAGGAATATCTTCATGGCCACGGAGTCCAGTATCGTGCCCAGAAACTCCACCCTGGTGCTGGGAACTCTTTCCGGAGTTGATCTTCCAACCGTGAGATTGAATTAACAGAAGCAGAGCCCTTGAGTTGACTTCTGCCAGATGAAAGGGCGCCACCGTAATACCCCTGGATCTAGCCTCTGCAAGCAGGGCCCCCATAACCTTTGTGAAGACTCTCGGCGCCGTTGCCAGACCAAAGGGAAGGGCCACAAATTGAAAATGTTGGTCCAGAAACGCAAATCTGAGAAACTTGAAGTGGTTCCTGTGAATTGGAACATGCAGGTAGGCATCCTTCAAGTCTATTGTGGTCATGAACTGCTTCTCTTGAACTAGAGGCAAAATTGACCTGATTGTTTCAATTTTGAACGATGGAACGGACAGGAACTTGTTTAAACACTTTACATCCAGAATCGGGCGGAACGTGCCCTCCTTTGGAACCACGAACAGATTTAAATAGTACTCTAGACCCCTTTCTGCATGGGGTACTGGTACGATAACGCCTAGAGATGAGAGATCCCTCACACACTCTAGAAAGGCCTCTCTCTTTTTTGGCCTTGAAGACAGGTTTGAAACAAGGAATCTGCCCCTGGGTGGAATGAACCTGAACCCTATCGTGTAACCCTGGGCGACAACCTCCAGAACCCAAGGGTCTTGAACATCCTGCAACCAGGTGTCGGAGAAAAGAGACAATCTGCCCCCTACTTGGTTCGTAGACCTGTTTGGGCCGCCCCTTCATGACGATTTTGTTTCGGCGGGCTTCTTGCTTTGCTTAGACTTGTTCCAAGCCTGAGCAGGCTTCCAGGCTCCCTTAGGCTGGTCCGCCTTTGCGGCGGGCTGCTGGTGTTGGGCCTTGTCCAAGCGAAAGGGACAAAAATTAGAACCCTTAGGCTTAGCCCTCTTATCCTGGGGCAGGAAGGCACCCTTGCCTCCCGTAACCATGGATATAATCGAGTCCAGGCCTGGACCAAAGAAAAGGCAGGGACAGTAACCTCAGCTTAGAAGTCATGTCCATCAATCAAGATTTTAGCCACAGCGCCCTGCGTGCTAAAACGGAAAAACCTGACACCTTAGCATTCAGGCGAATAATCTGCATATTGGCATCGTAAATGAATTGGCAACCTTCAGCGCCTTAATCCGTTCCTGAACTTCTTCGAAAGAGGGCTTGCCCTCAATCATCTCACACAGAGAATCACACCAATATGACGCAGCTCCGGCAACAGCGGCAACGGACGCTGCCGGTAGAAAAACAAACCCTGTGTGTTGAAACATTTTCCTTAAGATATTTTCCAACTTTTTATCCATGGGCTCCTTGAACGACGAGCTATCCTCTAGAGTAATAGTCGTACGCTTAGCGAGAGTGGAAATAGCCCCATCCACCTTGGGAATGGTTCCCCCCACAGCTCAAGCTGGGCCTCCGGAACAGGGAAAAGCTTTTAAAAGTTAGAAGGGGAAAAGGAAGAACCTTATTGCTCCCATTCATTCTTTATAATATTTGCCATCTTTACAGGAACCAGGAAGTTCTGAGGCACCACCCTGTCCTCGTACACCCTGTCCAGCTTAGGAATGGAAGGTTCTTCCTGAAGCTTCGGCTCCGGAACCTCCAGAGTAGCAAGAACTTGCTCCAGCAAAAAGCGCAAATTCTCCATTTTAAACCTATAGCCAGGCTCCTCCGCTGCTGGAGGTTTAGATGACATGGACTCCGAACCAGAAGGAAACCGCTCCAAAGCGTCGGAGAGGGCCTTATCGTCATACCACTCCACAAGAGTTTCCGACATAGATGAATCCTGAGTCAGGCCGCTCTGGAAAGCTCTACGCTTGCCCTTAGCAGAACGAGGTAAAGCATGGTTCACTTTAGAGACAGCCGTTTGAAGTTGGTCAGCAAAATCCGGCGGCCAGCAAATCTCCCCCAAAGTGGTAACAGTCGGACCCTGGGGCTCTGCATGTGAAATAGGGGACACAATTAGGGAACGCACCTCATGGGAGGGAGAGCCCTCAGAGGTGGACGGCTCAGAAGTACTAGACATTCTCTTATTTTTAGATGTCGTAGCTCTTTCAAAGGCATGTGGATCATAGTCTGGTCTACTGGAACCTCACAATAAACACAGGTAAAAGACCTAGATAAAGAGGGAGTACCCTCCAACATGTCAGAATCCTCCATAGCTTTTATCTTAATTAGCAAAATTAAGAACAGGCACCTTTTTAACCGCTAATGGCCAGGGCACTCACCACCTCCTAGGACCGGGACTAGAGAAAACGCCTTGTCTACTCCGTCGCAGATCAGACCGGAAGTGAAGAGCCTTAACAGGACCGCCCCTGCCTAAAGGAGAAAACGCACCAAAAAAGGGCGCGCAAAGCTCCCGGAAATGAACCTGTCAGTTCCACTACATTGCCAGAGCCTTATCCCGCACATAACGCAGCAATGACACAATAAAGAATATTATGTATAAACCCCCCCCTGCTCAATAATCCCCTTAACAAGAATATTAACCCTTGATTCTATAAAGATAAGAGGCTCCACACTGTGGCCCTGTCCTCTGTTTTATCAATATAATAAAAAGTGAAACGATCTTACCAGAGTCCACGCCGTGGAACAGGAACACGACCCTTCAAGTGTGACAGGTTGTAGCATCGCTCCTGACATGGACTTGAGAGAAGAAAGCAGTCTGCGAAACTCGTCAACACTGATTGGTGTAGGAGCTGTTAATATGAGTTGGGATGGTGTCGCAGAGGAGAGCTCTCCTTGCATCTCCGGACTCTAACCTTCACCCAGGCCCTCAACTGAAAGGCTTGTTAGGGCTACTTAAACTCCCATCCCATAGTGAAGAGTAGTACTCTCCATAAGAGACCTCCGAAACTTCGCACCTCTCTGCCATCCTCCTGTGACGAAAGACAAAGAATGACTGGGGGATGAGGGGAGTGGGGGAGGTATTTGAGCCTTTGGCTGGGTTATCTTTGCCTCCTCCTGGTGGCCAGGTTCTTGATTCCCACTAGTAATGAATGAAGCCGTGTACTCTCCTCCCCTTTAGATGGAAATAAGAATTGCAATGCCCTGTGTTACATTTTAAGTATGTGATAGAATATTTGCATAGAAGAAATCAAAACATTGTAATGACAATATGTAAATAAAAACTGTTTGGAAATTGTTTTAAAAAAGTTTTATGTATCAAAATGTTTTTATTTTAAAGGGTGTTCAATTAATTACAATTTTACATCTCTTTTAAAGCCTTCTTAAAGAAATACTAAACCCAAATTTTGTCTTTAATGATTTGAATAGAGCATGCAATTTTAATCAACTTTCTAATTTACTACTATTATCATTTTTTTCCGTTCTCTTGCTATCTTTATTTAAAAAGCAGTTATGTAAAGCATAGGAGCTGGCCCATTTTAGGTTTAGCACCCTGGAAAGCACTTGCTTATTGGTGGCTACATTTAGTGACCAATAAGCAAGCATAACCAAGGTTCTGAACCAAAAATGGGTCGGCTCCTAAGCTTTGCATTCCTGCGTTTTAAATAAAGATAGCAGGAGACTGAAGAAAAAATAATAATAGGAGTAAATTAGAAAGTTCCTTAAAATTGCATGCTCTATCTGAATCATGAAAGAAAAAAAAGTAGGTTTAGTATCCCTTTAAGTTTTATGTCTTTTGGCTGTTTTCTAACCTTTTTACTAAAACTCTGTATATATCTGGTATATTAGCGCTAGTAGCGCGGACCTGCTTATGACTCTTACTTGCTAACCGATCATGGCATATATGTGTCCTTATTTTACAAAAATGTTGTAAATGTCAGCATCACTTTAGCAGGTAGATCACACATGACCCACAAACTAACCCCAAAATATATTCACCACTCACTTCATATACAGAACTTCAAGCTTTGTTTTGAATTTCATAAAAACATCTGTACAGCAGTCACAGCATATGAAATCATGTCATGGCACATCTAGCAGGGTACATCATACACATGACACAAGTATGTAGTGCAGAGCTGCAGATTCTTAAAGGGACATTAAAGGGATTTTGAGTTGGATAAAACATATAATTTTAAACAACTCTACAATTTGCTTATATGCTCACATTTGCATCATTAGCTTGTTATCCTTTGCAGAAGAAACAGCATTGCATTACTGGCGGGTAGCTAAAGAAATCTAGTTAGCCAATCACAAGAGATAAATGAGTGCAGGCACCAATCAGCAGCTAGCAACTACTAGTGTATTATATGTGCATATTCTTTTTTTTAACATGGTATACCAAGAGAAGGAAGCACATTTGAAAATAGAAGTGAATCTAAAAGTGTCTTAAAATTACATGTTCTATCTGAATCATGCAAGTTTCATTTTGACTTTCATATCCCTTTAAATACTAAATACATGTTAGATATAATGATGTATATAAAACAAAAGATAAATGTGACAATAATATGTAGATGTATTTGAACAAATCTCCAGTGCCCCCTGGTGGATGTGTAGAGAACAGAACAGCCTCCTGCTGATGTGTGCAGTGGGTTTGGTATTATGGAGAGATCATTCCTCCCTATATTTAAACTGACCTTTCCCCTGATCCTTCCCCAGACAGATGTGTGAGGTGAGAGCACTTGTTACTGCAGCATCTAGTAATATCTGGGGGAATTGTGTTTTGTGTGATGGGGTGTAATTAAGAGGTGGTTGTGCTGATAGCTTATTTAGATCTTCTAAAGTTGGGATCACGTCTTTATTTGAAATAAACATTTTTTTTTGTTACCAAATATCAAATGTTCTGAAAAAAGCAGTTTCTCCAACATAGGTGTGTCCGGTCCACGGCGTCATCCTTACTTGTGGGATATTCTCTTCCCCAACAGGAAATGGCAAAGAGCCCAGCAAAGCTGGTCACATGATCCCTCCTAGGCTCCGCCTTCCCCAGTCATTCTCTTTGCCGTTGTACAGGCAACATCTCCACGGAGATGGCTTAGAGTTTTTTAGTGTTTAACTGTAGTTTTTATTATTCAATCAAGAGTTTGTTATTTTAAAATAGTGCTGGTATGTACTATTTACTCTGAAACAGAAAAGAGATGAAGATTTCTGTTTGTAAGAGGAAAATGATTTTAGCAACCGTTACTAAAATCGATGGCTGTTTCCACACAGGACTGTTGAGAGGAATTAACTTCAGTTGGGGGAACAGTGAGCAGACTTTTGCTGCTTGAGGTATGACACATTCTAACAAGACGATGTAATGCTGGAAGCTGTCATTTTCCCTATGGGATCCGGTAAGCCATTTTTATTACAGAAAGAAAAAAAGGGCTTCACAAGGGCTTTTTAAGACTGTAGACATTTTCTGGGCTAAATCGATTTATATATAAACATATTTTATACTCCATAGCCTTGAGGAATTATTTTAATCTTGGGAATTATGTAAAATAACCGGCAGGCACTGTATTGGACACCTTATTCTCTAGGGGCTTTCCCTAATCATAGGCAGAGTCTCATTTTCGCGCCTCTATTGCGCACTTGTTTTTGAGAAGCATGACATGCAGATGCATGTGTGTGGAGCTCTGATACATAGAAAAGACTTTCTGAAGGCGTCATTTGGTATCGTATTCCCCTTTGGGCTTGGTTGGGTCTCAGCAAAGCAGATACCAGGGACTGTAAAGGGGTTAAATATAAAAACGGCTCCGGTTCCGTTATTTTAAGGGTTAAAGCTTCCAAATTTGGTGTGCAATACTTTTAAGGCTTTAAGACACTGGGGTGAAATTTTGGTGAATTTTGAACAATTCCTTCATACTTTTTCGCAATTGCAGTAATAAAGTGTGTTCAGTTTAAAATTTAAAGTGACAGTAACGGTTTATTTTAAAACGTTTTTTGTACTTTGTTATCAAGTTTTTGCCTGTTTAACATGTCTGAACTACCAGATAGACTGTGTTCTGAATGTGGGGAAGCCAAGGTTCCTTCTCATTTAAATAGATGTGATTTATGTGACACAAAATTTAGAGAAAATGATGCCCAAGATGATTCCTCAAGTGAGGGGAGTAAGCATGGTACTGCATCATCCCCTCCTTCGTCTACACCAGTCTTGCCCACACAGGAGGCCCCTAGTACATCTAGCGCGCCAATACTCCTTACTATGCAACAATTAACGGCTGTAATGGATAATTCTATCAAAAACATTTTAGCCAAAATGCCCACTTATCAGCGAAAGCGCGACTGCTCTGTTTTAGAAAATACTGAAGAGCATGAGGACGCTGATGATATTGGTTCTGAAGGGCCCCTACACCAGTCTGAGGGGGCCAGGGAGGTTTTGTCTGAGGGAGAAATTTCAGATTCAGGGAAAATTTCTCAACAAGCTGAACCTGATGTGATTACATTTAAATTTAAATTGGAACATCTCCGCGCTCTGCTTAAGGAGGTGTTATCCACTCTGGATGATTGTGAGAATTTGGTCATTCCAGAGAAACTATGTAAAATGGACAAGTTCCTAGAGGTCCCGGGGCCCCCCGAAGCTTTTCCTATACCCAAGCGGGTGGCGGACATTGTAAATAAAGAATGGGAAAGGCCCGGTATACCTTTCGTCCCTCCCCCCATATTTAAAAAATTGTTTCCTATGGTCGACCCCAGAAAGGACTTATGGCAGACAGTCCCCAAGGTCGAGGGGGCGGTTTCTACTCTAAACAAACGCACCACTATACCCATAGAAGATAGTTGTGCTTTCAAAGATCCTATGGATAAAAAATTAGAAGGTTTGCTTAAAAAGATGTTTGTTCAGCAAGGTTACCTTCTACAACCAATTTCATGCATTGTTCCTGTCACTACAGCAGCGTGTTTCTGGTTCGATGAGCTAGAAAAGGCGCTCAATAATAATTCTTCTTCTTATGAGGAGATTATGGACAGAATTCATGCTCTCAAATTGGCTAATTCTTTCACCCTAGACGCCACTTTGCAATTGGCTAGGTTAGCGGCGAAAAATTCTGGTTTTGCTATTGTGGCGCGCAGAGCGCTTTGGTTAAAATCTTGGTCAGCGGATGCGTCTTCCAAGAACAAATTGCTTAACATTCCTTTCAAGGGGAAAACGCTGTTTGGCCCTGACTTGAAAGAGATTATCTCTGATATCACTGGGGGCAAGGGCCACGCCCTTCCTCAGGATAGGTCTTTCAAGGCCAAAAATAAACCTAATTTTCGTCCCTTTCGCAGAAACGGACCTGCCCCAAGTGCTGTGTCCTCTAAGCAAGAGAGTAATACTTCTCAAGCCAAGCCAGCCTGGAGACCAATGCAAGGCTGGAACAAAGGAAAGCAGGCCAAGAAACCTGCCACTGCTACCAAGACAGCATGAGATGTTGGCCCCCGATCCGGGACCGGATCTGGTGGGGGGCAGACTCTCTCTCTTCGCTCAGGCTTGGGCAAGAGATGTTCTGGATCCTTGGGCACTAGAAATAGTCTCCCAAGGTTATCTTCTGGAATTCAAGGGGCTTCACCCAAGGGGGAGGTTCCACAGGTCTCAATTGTCTTCAGACCACATAAAAAGACAGGCATTCTTACATTGTGTAGAAGACCTGTTAAAAATGGGAGTGATTCATCCTGTTCCTTTAGGAGAACAAGGGATGGGGTTCTACTCCAATCTGTTCGTAGTTCCCAAAAAAGAGGGAACATTCAGACCAATCTTAGATCTCAAGATCCTAAACAAGTTTCTCAAGGTTCCATCATTCAAAATGGAAACCATTCGAACAATTCTTCCTTCCATCCAGGAAGGTCAATTCATGACCACGGTGGATTTAAAGGATGCGTATCTACATATTCCTATCCACAAGGAACATCATCGGTTCCTAAGGTTCGCATTCCTGGACAAGCATTACCAGTTTGTGGCACTTCCGTTCGGATTAGCCACTGCTCCAAGGATTTTCACAAAGGTACTAGGGTCCCTTCTAGCGGTGCTAAGACCAAGGGGCATTGCAGTAGTACCTTACTTGGACGACATTCTGATTCAAGCGTCGTCCCTTCCTCAAGCAAAGGCTCACACGGACATTGTCCTGGCCTTTCTCAGATCTCACGGGTGGAAAGTGAACGTAGAAAAAAGTTCTCTATCTCCGTCAACAAGGGGTCCCTTCTTGGGAACAATAATAGACTCCTTAGAAATGAGGATTTTTCTGACAGAGGCCAGAAAATCAAAACTTCTAAACTCTTGTCAAATACTTCATTCTGTTCCTCTTCCTTCCATAGCGCAGTGCATGGAAGTAATAGGTTTGATGGTAGCGGCAATGGACATAGTTCCTTTTGCGCGAATTCATCTAAGACCATTACAACTGTGCATGCTCAGTCAGTGGAATGGGGACTATACAGACTTGTCTCCGACGATACAAGTAGATCAGAGGACCAGAGATTCACTCCGTTGGTGGCTGTCCCTGGACAACCTGTCACAGGGGATGAGCTTCCGCAGACCAGAGTGGGTCATTGTCACGACCGACGCCAGTCTGGTGGGCTGGGGCGCGGTCTGGGGACCCCTGAAAGCTCAGGGTCTTTGGTCTCGGGAAGAATCTCTTCTCCCGATAAATATTCTGGAACTGAGAGCGATATTCAATGCTCTCAAGGCTTGGCCTCAGCTAGCAAAGGCCAAGTTCATACGGTTTCAATCAGACAACATGACGACTGTTGCGTACATCAACCATCAGGGGGGAACAAGGAGTTCCCTGGCGATGGAAGAAGTGACCAAAATCATTCAATGGGCGGAGACTCACTCCTGCCACTTGTCTGCAATCCACATCCCAGGAGTGGAAAATTGGGAAGCGGATTTTCTGAGTCGTCAGACATTTCATCCGGGGGAGTGGGAACTCCATCCGGAAATCTTTGCCCAAATTACTCAATTGTGGGGCATTCCAGACATGGATCTGATGGCCTCTCGTCAGAACTTCAAGGTTCCTTGCTACAGGTCCAGATCCAGGGATCCCAAGGCGACTCTAGTAGATGCACTAGTAGCACCTTGGACCTTCAAACTAGCTTATGTATTCCCGCCGTTTCCTCTCATCCCCAGGCTGGTAGCCAGGATCAATCAGGAGAGGGCATCGGTGATCTTGATAGCTCCTGCGTGGCCACGCAGGACTTGGTATGCAGACCTGGTGAATATGTCATCGGCTCCACCATGGAAGCTACCTTTGAGACGAGACCTTCTTGTTCAAGGTCCGTTCGAACATCCGAATCTGGTCTCACTCCAACTGACTGCTTGGAGATTGAACGCTTGATCTTATCAAAGCGAGGGTTCTCAGATTCTGTCATTGATACTCTTGTTCAGGCCAGAAAGCCTGTAACTAGAAAAATTTACCACAAAACATGGAAAAAATATATCTGTTGGTGTGAATCTAAAGGATTCCCTTGGGACAAGGTAAACATTCCTAAGATTCTATCCTTTCTTCAAGAAGGTTTGGAGAAAGGATTATCTGCAAGTTCCTTGAAGGGACAGATTTCTGCCTTGTCTGTGTTACTTCACAAAAAGCTGGCAGCTGTGCCAGATGTTCAAGCCTTTGTTCAGGCTCTGGTTAGAATCAAGCCTGTTTACAAACCTTTGACTCCTCCTTGGAGTCTCAATTTAGTTCTTTCAGTTCTTCAGGGGGTTCCGTTTGAACCCTTACATTCCGTTGAAATTAAGTTATTATCTTGGAAAGTTTTGTTTTTGGTTGCAATTTCTTCTGCTAGAAGAGTTTCAGAATTATCTGCTCTGCAGTGTTCTCCTCCTTATCTGGTGTTCCATGCAGATAAGGTGGTTTTACGTACTAAACCTGGTTTTCTTCCAAAAGTTGTTTCTAACAAAAACATTAACCAGGAGATAGTCGTGCCTTCTTTGTGTCCGAATCCAGTTTCAAAGAAGGAACGTTTGTTGCACAATTTGGATGTTGTTCGTGCTCTAAAATTCTATTTAGATGCTACAAAGGATTTTAGACAAACATCTTCCTTGTTTGTTGTTTATTCTGGTAAAAGGAGAGGTCAAAAAGCAACTTCTACCTCTCTCTCTTTTTGGATTAAAAGCATCATCAGATTGGCTTATGAGACTGCCGGACGGCAGCCTCCTGAAAGAATCACAGCTCATTCCACTAGGGCTGTGGCTTCCACATGGGCCTTCAAGAACGAGGCTTCTGTTGATCAGATATGTAAGGCAGCGACTTGGTCTTCACTGCACACTTTTACTAAATTTTACAAGTTTGATACTTTTGCTTCTTCTGAGGCTATTTTTGGGAGAAAGGTTTTGCAAGCCGTGGTGCCTTCCATCTAGGTGACCTGATTTGCTCCCTCCCTTCATCCGTGTCCTAAAGCTTTGGTATTGGTTCCCACAAGTAAGGATGACGCCGTGGACCGGACACACCTATGTTGGAGAAAACAGAATTTATGTTTACCTGATAAATTACTTTCTCCAACGGTGTGTCCGGTCCACGGCCCGCCCTGGTTTTTTAATCAGGTCTGATAATTTATTTTCTTTAACTACAGTCACCACGGTATCATATGGTTTCTCCTATGCAAATATTCCTCCTTTACGTCGGTCGAATGACTGGGGAAGGCGGAGCCTAGGAGGGATCATGTGACCAGCTTTGCTGGGCTCTTTGCCATTTCCTGTTGGGGAAGAGAATATCCCACAAGTAAGGATGACGCCGTGGACCGGACACACCGTTGGAGAAAGTAATTTATCAGGTAAACATAAATTCTGTTTTTTTTTATTTTTTACAGAAACACTTTTCCCTCAGTCACTGTTCTTTTTTTTAATACTAATGTATATCCCCCTGCTTATTCATCCAGCCTCTGGGCTCCATGTACGAAGGAGGGAGTGGACACGCTTCTCAACTTGGGAAATTGTCCACTTGCCTTCGCTACATACAGGCATCGGACGAACAGAATCTGCTGCCCGTATGTAACATTACATGCTCAAGTTAGTGTGTAATCCCCGCCTCTTCTCACGCGTGACCAATCGCATAGGAGAAGGGATTGTCAAACACAGACAGCGAACTCGCTCTCTGTGATTTTCCCTCGCCACATTGCGGGAAGGGGCTCTGGAGCAGCTTTCACTGTCTAGTACATGGAGCACTCTGTCTTTAATGATACTACTGACCAATATATGTCAGGATTAAGCGTGAAGCTAAGCCAGACACATTGCTTTGTTATTGTTAAATGAGGAAGTTAAATTAATATAAACAGTCTATTTCATTGTTTTAATAAAAACACTAAACAGCGGGTTATACTTAAAAGGACGGTGCACTCTAAATTTTTCTCCCACTTAATCTGCTAGATTTCGAGTCTTGCGTTAGCCTTAAAAGAGGTCCAAACGCTGCTTTTTAATGCCCGCTAGTATTACGAGTCTTGAAATGACAGGCTCACCGCTCACTTTCTCGACCAGACTCGAAAATACTGCAAATCCACGTCATCCATTACGTCAATCCATTACGTCAATTGCGTATCCTATATTTTCAATGGGACTTGCATAGCGCAGGTATTACGAGTCTTCTAAAAAGTGAGCGGTAGACCCTCTCCTGTCAAGCCTGGTACCGCATTTAAAAGTTAATAGTAAAGAGTTTTATGGTCTAACGCCGTAGCATAAAACTCTTAACTAAAGTGCTAAAAAGTACATAACATAAACTACCTACTAACCCCTAAACCGAGGCCCCCCACATCGCAAACACTAAAATAAAAATTTTAACCCCTAATCTGCCGAACCGGACATCGCCGCAACTATAATAAATATATTAACCCCTAAACCGCCGCACTCCCCCCTTGCAAACACTAGTTACATTTTATTAACCCCTAATCTGCTGTCCCTAACATCGCCAACACCTACCTACATTTATTAACCCCTAATCTGCCACCCCCAACGTCGCTGCCACTATATTAAAGTTCTTAAACCATAAATCTAACCCAACCCCCCCCCCAACTGAAATATAATTTAAATAACTACAATTAACTAAATTATTCCTATTTAAAACTATATACTTACCTATAAAATGAACCCTAAACTAGCTACAATATAACTAATAGTTACATTGTATTTAGCTTAGGATTTATTTTTATTTTACAGGCAACTTTGTATTTATTTTAACTAGGTACAATAGTTATTATATAGTTATTAACTATTTAATAGCTACCGAGTTAAAATAAAGACATTTTTACCTGTAAAATAAAACCTAACCTAAGTTACAATTACACCTAACACTACACTATAATTAAATTAATTCCCTAAATTAACTACAATTAAAAACAATTAAATACAATTATCTAAAGTACGAAAAAAACACACACTAAATTACAGAAAAACATAATTTATGCTTACCTGATAAATTTATTTCTCTTGTAGTGTATCCAGTCCAAGGATCATCCATTACTTGTGGGATATTCTCCTTCCCAACAGGAAGTTGCAAGAGGATCACCCACAGCAGAGCTGCTATATAGCTCCTCCCCTCACTGCCATATCCAGTCATTCGACCGAAACAAGCCGAGAAAGGAGAAACCATAGGGTGCAGTGGTGACTGTAGTTTAATTAAAAATTTAGACCTGCCTTAAAAGGACAGGGCAGGCCATGGACTGGATACACTACAAGAGAAATAAATTTATCAGGTAAGCATAAATTATGTTTTCTCTTGTCCAGTCCACGGATCATCCATTACTTGTGGGATACCAATACCAAAGCTAAAGTACACGGATGATGGGAGGGACAAGGCAGGAACTTAAACGGAAGGAACCACTGCCTGTAGAACCTTTCTCCCAAAAACAGCCTCCGAAGAAGCAAAAGTGTCAAATTTGTAAAATTTTGAAAAGGTGTGAAGCGAAGAGCAAGTCGCAGCCTTGCAAATCTGTTTAACAGAGGCCTCATTTTTAAAGGCCCAGGTGGAAGCCACAGCTCTAGTAGAATGAGCTGTAATCCTTTCAGGGGGCTGCTGTCCAGCAGTCTCATAGGCTAAGCGTATTATGCTCCGAAGCCAAAAGGAGAGAGAGGTTGTCGAAGCTTTTTGACCTCTCCTCTGTCCAGAGTAAACGACAAACAGGGCAGATGTTTGACAAAAATCTTTAGTAGCCTGTAAGTAAAACTTCAAGGCACGGACTACGTCCAGATTATGCAAAAGACGTTCCTTCTTTGAAGAAGGATTAGGACACAATGATGGAACAACAATCTCTTGATTGATATTCCTGTTAGAAACCACCTTAGGTAAAAACCCAGGTTTGGTACGCAGAACTACCTTGTCTGAATGAAAAATCAGACTCTTCGAGCCGAGGAAATAGCCATCAAAAACAGAACTTTCCAAGATAAAAGTTTAATATCAATGGAATGAAGGGGTTCAAACGGAACTCCCTGAAGAACTTTAAGAACCAAGTTTAAGCTCCACGGGGGAGCAACAGTTTTAAACACAGGCTTAATCCTAACCAAAGCCTGACAAAATGCCTGGACGTATTGAACTTCTGCCAGACGCTTGTGCAAAAGAATAGACAGAGCAGAGATCTGTCCCTTTAAAGAACTAGCTGAAAAGCCTTTGTCCAAACCCTCTTGGAGAAAGGACAATATCCTAGGAATCCTAACCTTACTCCATGAGTAACTCTTGGATTCACACCAATAAAGATATTTACGCCATATCTTATGGTAGATTTTCCTGGTGACAGGCTTCCGAGCCTGTATTAAGGTATCAATGACTGACTCGGAGAAGCCACGCCTTGATAGAATCAAGCGTTCAATCTCCATGCAGTCAGTCTCAGAGAAATTAGATTTGGATGATTGAAAGGACCTTGTATTAGAAGGTCCTGCCTCAGAGGCAGAGTCCATGGTGGAAGAGATGACATGTCCACTAGGTCTGCATACCAGGTCCTGCGTGGCCACGCAGGCGCTATCAGAATCACTGATGCTCTCTCCTGCTTGATTTTGGCAATCAGTCGAGGGAGCAGAGGAAACGGTGGGAACACATAGGCCAGGTTGAAGAACCAAGGAGCTGCTAGAGCATCTATCAGCGTTGCTCCCGGGTCCCTGGACCTGGATCCGTAACAAGGGAGCTTGGAGTTCTGGCGAGACGCCATGAGATCCAGTTCTGGTTTGCCCCAACAATGGACCAGTTGAGCAAACACCTCCGGATGGAGTTCCCACTCCCCCGGATGAAAAGTCTGACGACTTAGAAAATCCGCCTCCCAGTTCTCTACGCCTGGGATGTGGATCGCTGACAGGTGGCAAGAGTGAGCCTCTTCCCAGTGAATTATCTTTGAGACTTCTAACATCGCTAGGGAACTCCTGGTTCCCCCTTGATGGTTGATGTGAGCCACAGTCGTGATGTTGTCCGACTGAAATCTGATGAACCTCAGTGTTGCTAACTGAGGCCAAGCTAGAAGAGCATTGAATATTGCTCTTAACTCCAGAATATTTATTGGGAGGAGTTTCTCCTCCTGAGTCCACGATCCCTGAGCCTTCAGGGAGTTCCAGACTGCGGCCCAACCTAGAAGGCTGGCATCTGTTGTTACAATCGTCCAATCTGGCCTGCGAAAGGTCCTACCCTTGGACAGATGGACCCGAGAAAGCCACCAGAGAAGAGAATCTCTGGTCTCTTGATCCAGATTTAGTAGAGGGGACAAATCTGAGTAATCCCCATTCCACTGACTTAGCATGCACAATTGCAGCGGTCTGAGATGCAGGCGCGCAAATGGCACTATGTCCATTGCCGCTACCATTAAGCCGATTACTTCCATGCACTGAGCCACTGACGGGCGTGGAATGGAATGAAGGACACGGCAAACATTTAGAAGTTTTGATAACCTGGACTCCGTCAGGTAAATTTTCATCTCTACAGAATCTATAAGAGTCCCTAGGAAGGAGACTCTTGTGAGTGGTGATAGAGAACTCTTTTCCACGTTCACTTTCCACCCATGCGACCTCAGAAATGCCAGAACTATCTCTGTATGAGACTTGGCAATTTGAAAGCTTGACGCCTGTATCAGGATGTCGTCTAGATACGGAGCCACCGCTATGCCTCGCGGTCTTAGAACCGCCAGAAGTGAGCCCAGAACCTTTGTAAAAATTATCGGGGCAGTGGCCAACCCGAAGGGAAGAGCTACAAATTGGTAATGCCTGTCTAGAAAGGCAAACCTTAGGAACCGATGATGATCTTTGTGAATCGGTATGTGAAGGTAGGCATCCTTTAAGTCCACTGTGGTCATGTACTGACCCGCTTGGATCATGGGTAGGATGGTCCGAATAGTTTCCATTTTGAATGATGGAACTCTGAGGAATTTGTTTAAGATCTTTAGATCCAAGATTGGTCTGAAGGTTCCCTCTTTCTTGGGAACCACAAACAGATTTTAATAAAATCCCTGTCCTTGTTCCGTCCGCGGAACTGGATGGATCACTCCCATTACTAGGAGGTCTTGCACACAGCTTAGGAATGCCTCTTTCTTTATCTGGTTTGCTGATAACCTTGAAAGATGAAATCTCCCTTGTGGAGGAGAAGCTTTGAAGTCCAGAAGATATCCCTGAGATATGATCTCCAACGCCCAGGGATCCTGAACATCTCTTGCCCACGCCTGGGCGAAGAGAGAAAGTCTGCCCCCCACTAGATCCATTTCCGGATAGGGGGCCGTTCCTTCATGCTGTCTTGGGGGCAGCAGCAGGCTTTCTGGCCTGCTTGCCCTTGATCCAGGACTGGTTAGGTTTCCAGGCCTGTCTGGAATGAGCAACAGTTCCCTCTTGTTTTGAAGCGGAGGAAGTTGATGCTGCTCCTGCCTTGAAATTTTGAAAGGCACGAAAATTAGACTGTTTGGCCTTTGATTTGGTCCTGTCCTGGGGAAGGGTATGACCCTTGCCTCCAGTAATGTCAGCAATAATTTCCTTCAAGCCAGGCCCGAATAAGGTCTGCCCCTTGAAAGGAATGTTGAGTAATTTAGACTTTGAAGTCACATCAGCTGACCAGGATTTAAGCCATAGCGCCCTACGCGCCTGGATGGCGAATCCGGAATTCTTAGCCGTTAGTTTAGTCAAATGAACAATGGCATCAGAAACAAATGAGTTAGCTAGCTTAAGCGTTCTAAGCTTGTCAATAATTTCATTCAATGGAGCTGTCTGGATGGCCTCTTCCAGGGCCTCAAACCAGAATGCTGCTGCAGCAGTGACAGGCGCAATGCATGCAAGGGGCTGTAAAATAAAACCTTGTTGAATAAACATTTTCTTAAGGTAACCCTCCAATTTTTTATCCATTGGATCTGAAAAAGCACAACTGTCCTCAACCGGGATAGTGGTACGCTTTACTAAAGTAGAAACTGCTCCCTCCACCTTAGGGACCGTCTGCCATAAGTCCCGTGTAGTGGCGTCTATTGGAAACATTTTTCTAAATATAGGAGGTGGGGAAAAGGGCACACCGGGTCTATCCCACTCCTTGCTAATAATTTCTGTAAGCCTTTTAGGTATAGGAAAAACGTCAGTACACACCGGCACCGCATATTATCTATCCAGCCTACACAATTTCTCTGGAATTGCAACTGTGTTACAGTCATTCAGAGCAGCTAATACCTCCCCAAGCAATACACGGAGGTTCTCAAGCTTAAATTTAAAATTAGAAATCTCTGAATCAGGTCTCCCCGATTCAGAGACGTCACCCACAGACTGAAGCTCTCCCTCCTCATGTTCTGCATACTGTGACTCAGTATCAGACATGGCTCTAACAGCATTTGCGCGCTCTGTATCTCTCCTAACCCCAGAGCTATCGCGCTTGCCTCTTAATTCAGGCAATCTAGATAATACCTCTGACAGGGTATTATTCATGATTGCAGCCATGTCCTGCAAGGTAATCGCTATGGGCGTCCCTGATGTAATTGGCGCCATATTAGCGTGCGTCCCCTGAGCGGGAGGCGAAGGGTCTGACACGTGGGGAGAGTTAGTCGGCATAACTTCTCCCTCAACAGAACCCTCTGGTGATAATTCTTTTATAGATAAAGACTGATCTTTACTGTTTAAGGTGAAATCAATACATTTAGTACACATTCTCCTATGGGGCTCCACCATGGCTTTCAAATATAATGAACAAGTAGGTTCCTCTGTGTCAGACATGTTTAAACAGACTAGCAATGAGACTAGCAAGCTTGGAAAACACTTTAAAATAAGTTTACAAGCAATATAAAAAACGTTACTGCGCCTTTAAAAAAACACAAATGTTCCCAAATTTTGAAATAACAGTGAAAAAATGCAGTTACACTAACGAAATTTTTACAGCGTATGTAATAAGTTAGCAGAGCATTGCACCCACTTGCAAATGGATGATTAACCCCTTAATACCAAAAACGGAATAACAAATGACAAAAACGTTTTTTAAACAGTCACAACTGCCACAGCTCTACTGTGGCTTTTTACCTCCCTCAATACGACTTTTGAAGCCTTTTGAGCCCTTCAGAGAAGTCCTGGATCATGCAGGAAGAAGCTGGATGTCTGTGTCTGTAATTTTTGCTGTGCAAAAAAATGCCAAAATAGGCCCCTCCCACTCATATTACAACAGTGGGAAGCCTCAGGGAACTGTTTCTAGGCAAAATTCAAGCCAGCCATGTGGAAAAAACTAGGCCCCAATAAGTTTTATCACCAAACATGTAAAAAACGATTAAACATGCCAGCAAACGTTTTAAAATACACTTTTATAAGAGTATGTATCTCTATTAATAAGCCTGATACCAGTCGCTATCACTGCATTTAAGGCTTTACTTACATTACTTCGGTATCAGCAGCATTTTCTAGCAAATTCCATCCCTAGAAAAATATTTTAACTGCACATACCTTATTACAGCAAAGCCTGCACGCTATTCCCCCTCTGAAGTTACCTCACTCCTCAGAATATGTGAGAACAGCAAAGGATCTTAGTTACTTCTGCTAAGATCATAGAAAACGCAGGCAGATTCTTCTTCTAAATACTGCCTGAGATAAACAGTACACTCCGGTACCATTTAAAAATAACAAACTTTTGATTGAAGAAATAAACTAAGTATAAAACACCACAGTCCTCTTACGACCTCCATCTTAGTTGAGAGTTGCAAGAGAATGACTGGATATGGCAGTGAGGGGAGGAGCTATATAGCAGCTCTGCTGTGGGTGATCCGTGGACTGGATACACCTAACAAGAGAAACATAATTTATGCTTACCTGATAAATTTATTTCTCTTGTGGAGTATCCAGTCCACAGATCATCCATTACTTGTGGGATATTCTCCTTCCCAACAGGAAGTTGCAAGAGGATCACCCACAGCAGAGCTGCTATATAGCTCCTCCCCTAACTGCCATATCCAGTCATTCGACCGAAAACAAGCAGAGAAAGGAGAAACCATAGGGTGCAGTGGTGACTGTAGTTTAAAATTAAAAAATACCTGCCTTAAAATGACAGGGCGGGCCGTGGACTGGATACACCACAAGAGAAATAAATTTGACAGGTAAGCATAAATTATGTTTTCTCTTGTAAAGTGTGACAGACCCTTCTGTCAGGACTGAAGGAGTTAACTGTGTTCAGCTTTAAGACTTTAAGAAGCTAATTTCTAAAGACAGGTTTGCTGGCCTTAGCTATTGTGTACTGTCATTAAAGTTAGTGATAAGCATTGTTTGATCACCCTCAGAGAGAAAACGCCTAAGTGATAAGAAGAGCCCAGAGTGTCTTGTGTTTAAAGTATTTAAGCAATGTAATTCTATTGTATCATGTAAAAGGGCGTCTTCCCCTTTTATCTAATGTACAAGAGTCTTTCAACCCCCCCATCTGGGGTCAAAACCTGTATAAATACTAGGCATCTAGCCTTTAATAAATACATACTGTTTTAAACCTGAAAACTGGCTGGGTTGTGAATTGCTGATTCCCTATGCAGGACATTGTTCATCTGGTATTAACCCTTGGTACACTGTTGGTACCGTAACAATTTGTGGCAAGCGACAGAATGAACCTTATCGCCCAGAAGAGCAACTACACAAGCCAGTAACCTCAGGAAGAGGGGGATTATTCCAATACTGACTAAGATGGAAAGAGTACCAGGGACAGAAGGAACCAATGGGCCCAGCATAGCAGACAGAACCCCTGAAGAAGCAAGCTTTGATCGGGCGGTTAAAATAAGACTGGCACATTATGGCCCCAACCCATCTGCGGAAATTATCGACCGGGTCATAGCAGCTGTGGAGGCCAACCTACTTCGCCAAAGCGGCGCTGCAGCAGCCCAAGTCACAGCAACCCGAGTGGAAAAGGGAAAAGTACATTTTGCAGCTTTTAAAAACTTCCTGGAAACAGAAGGAGAGATTGATGGGTACCTTGCGGATTTTGGGAGGCAATGTGCACTACACAAGGTACCCGCAGAGGACTGGGTCACGATATTATCCGGAAAATTATCCGGCCGGGCCAGTGAGGCTTTTCGGGCCATTCCAGATGAGGAAGTCGGGGATTATAATACTGTAAAAGAGGCTCTGCTCTCCAGGTATGCGGTTACACCGGAGGCGGTTCAGAGACACTGTTAAATTAGCTGGAGATTCCTACCTTGAGTGGGCATGTAAGGTGCACCGCACAGCAGCTCACTGGATAGCGGGGTGCCAAGCCGTATCTGGGGAAGAGGTGCTGCAGCTATTCCTGTTGGAACATTGCTTTGACAAGTTATCAGCAGGAGTTAGAGTGGGTTCGGGACCGTAAAACCCTCCACCCTGCATGAAGCGGCTCGCTTGGCAGATGAGTATACGGATGCCCGCAAACTGGACACTGCTACCACTAAGCCCCCTGCTAGAGTGGAGTACAGACCCCCAGTCACCCCAGCAGCTGCCAGTTACCAACCCCCGGCGCACCGCTATACCACACGGCCTCTGGCCACAAACTACCCTCAGAGAGCCCGGTTCAATTCGCGGGGCTACTCACAACCGATTCGGTGCTTTGGATGTAAGCAACTAGGGCACAAAAGACCAGAGTGTCCCCTAAATGCAGCGAACCAAGCACAGTCCTGGAGAAGACCTGCCGGCGGAATCACACGTAACCCTCAGCCTGCGGCCCGCTACGTAGAGGCGCAAGAATGCTGGGGCATCCTACATGAGGCAGACCTTGTGCAAGCTGCCCACCGGAATAACCGGCAACTGGTTAAAGTGAATGGGAAGGAGGTCAGTGGTCTACGGGATACTGGTGCTACCATGACCTTGCTTCGAAAGAACTTGGTGTCTGAGAAACAGCACACAGGAGACACTGTGGCTGTGAGGGTAGCAGGGGGCACTGTGTTCCGCCTACCTGTTGCCAGGGTACATTTGGATTGGGGAGTGGGCGCTAGACCTGTGAATGTGGGGGTCATGAAGGATTTACCCGCTGATGTTCTCCTTGGAAATAACTTGGCCCCCCTTGTTTCTGCCTATGCTCCCATGGGTCCCGCTGATGTTAACCCTGTGACTACCCGTGCCCAGATCCGTGCAGCAGAGACTGACCCACCTGCTGCTAAGCCCCAGGACGCTGAGCTCAGTAAATCTCTATCCGCTATTGATACGTGGAAGTCCCGTTACAATGCGCTGATGAAGGAGAAGAGTCACGTAGAGGATGAAATGGTCACGTTAAATAATCATGTAACAGTGCTAGCGGCAGAGAAGAGGAGCGCAGAGGAAAAAGCACGTTTAGAACGTGAATCTCTGCTAGACAAGCTGCACCGACAGACTGCAGAAAACACCAGCTTGAGAGTGGGACATGAAACCTTAAAGACAAACTTAGTGACACTGGAGGAGAAGCTGACACTGGCTCATAGTGAGGTGCAGCAACTCAAGGGCACCCTATGTCAGTATGAAGGGATTGTGGATACCTATAAAGAGCAGGTACAAAAAACTCGTAAAGAAGCTGATGGGATTTTGAAGGACTGTTTAGCCCTAGTCTGGGCACTGAGGAAGTTGAACCCTTGTTTGTATGGACAGGAATTCTCTCTCATAACGGGAATACAGATGGACTTTCCTGGCAAACTGACATGCCTACCACCTCCTAGTCCGGTCAACCCCAGGTTGACCCGCCAAAGGGTCAAGTCGGGTCTGCCGGAGTGTTCCACAAGGGGGGAGCTATGTGACAGACCCTTCTGTCAGGACTGAAGGAGTTAACTGTGTTCAGCTTTAAGACTTTAAGAAGCTAATTTCTAAAGACAGGTTTGCTGGCCTTATCTATTGTGTACTGTCATTAAAGTTAGTGATAAGCATTCCATTGTTTGATCACCCTCAGAGAGAAAACGCCTAAGTGATAAGAAGAGCCCAGAGTGTCTTGTGTTTAAAGTATTTAAGTAATGTAATTCTATTGTATCATGTAAAAGGGCGTCTTCCCCTTTTATCTAATGTACAAGAGTCTTTCAACCCCCCCATCTGGGGTCAAAACCTGTATAAATACTAGGCATCTAGCCTTTAATAAATACATACTGTTTTAAACCTGAAAACTGGCTGGGTTGTGAATTGCTGATTCCCTATGCAGGACATTGTTCATCTGGTATTAACCCTTGGTACACTGTTGGTACCGTAACATAAAGTGTATCCAGTCCATGGATCATCCATTACTTGTGGGATACCAACACCAAAGCTAAAGTACACGGATGAAGGGAGGGACAAGGCAGGTACCACTGCCTGTAAAACCTTTCTCCCAAAAATAGCCCCCGAAGAAGCAAAAGTATCAAATTTGTAGAATTTTGAAAAAGTATGAAGCGAAGACCAAGTCGCCGCCTTGCAAATCTGTTCAACAGAAGCCTCATTTTTAAAGGCCCATGTGGAAGCCACAGCTCTAGTAGAATGAGCTGTAATCCTTTCAGGAGGCTGCTGGCCAGCAGTCTCATAGGCTAAGCGGATTATGCTTCTTAGCCAAAAAGAAATAGAGGTTGCCGAAGCCTTTTGACCTCTCCTCTGTCCAGAGTAGACAACAAACAAAGCAGATGTTTGACGAAAATCTTTAGTAGCTTGTAAGTAAAACTTTAAAGCACGAACCATAGACGATCCTTCTTTGAAGAAGGATTAGGACACAATGATGGAACAACAATCTCTTGATTGATATTCTTATTAGATACCACCTTAGGTAAAAACCCAGGTTTGGTACGCAGAACTACCTTATCTGCATGGAAGATCAGATAAGGAGAATCACACAAGGCAGATAACTATCTTTCCAAGATAAAAGTTTGATATCTATGGAATGAAGAGGTTCAAATGGAACCCCCTAAAGAACTTTAAGAAACGGGACTCCTTGAAGAACCTTAAGAACCAAATTTAAGCTCCAAGGTGGAGCAACAGGTTTAACCCCTTAACGACCAAGGACGTACGCCACACGTCCTCAAAAAAAAGTCAGTTAATGACCGAGGACGTGTGGCGTACGTCCTTGGTCTGGAAAGCAGCTGGAAGCGATCCTGCTCGCTTCCAGCTGCTTTCCGGTTATTGCAGTGATGCCTCGATATGGAGGCATCCTGCAATAACCCCCCTTGGCCATCCGATGCAGAGAGAGCCACTCTGTGGCCCTCTCTGCACCGGACATCGTTGGCCGGTATCGTTGGTGGGTGGGAGCTTACGTGGGAGGCGGGTGGCGGCCATCGGTGCGCTATGTGGAGTGGAGGGGGGCGGGATCGGGGGCGGGAGCTACGGAGGCGCGCGCGTGCACGGGGCGGGAGCGGGTGGGAACCGCTACACTACAGAAAAAAAAAGTTAAAAAGTTGAAAAAAAACAAACACTAAAATGCAATCTAAGGGTCCTGGAAGGGGTTGGGGGTTGGTCTCGGTGGGGGGGGGAAAGCTACACTACAGAAAAGGGAATTAAAAAAAAAAAAAGGCACATTTTGTTACAAAACTGGGTACTGGCAGACAGCTGCCAGTACCCAAGATGGCGCCCATTATTGCAGAGGGGAAGGGTTAGAGAGCAGTTTGGTGGGGGATCAGTGAGGTTGGGGTCTAAGGGGGGATCCTACACATCAGCATATGTAAATATGCTTTTTTTTTTTTTTTACAAAAAAAAGGGCCAAATACCTTTTATTTTAGTACTGGCAGAGTTTCTGCCAGTACTTAAGATGGCGGGGACAATTGTGGGGTGGGGGAGGGAAGAGAGCTGTTTGGGAGGGATCAGGGGGTCTGATGTTTCAGGTGGGAGGCTGAGCTCTACACTAAAGCTAAAATTAACCCTGCAAGCTCCCTACAAGCTACATAATTAACCCCTTCACTGCTAGCCATAATACACGTGTGATGCGCAGCGGCATTTAGAGGCCTTCTAATTACCAAAAAGCAATGCCAAAGCCATATATGTCTGCTATTTCTGAACAAAGGGGATCCCAGAGAAGCATTTACAACCATTTGTGCCATAATTGCAGAAGGTGTTTGTAAATAATTTCAGTGAGAAACCTAAAATTGAGAAAAAATTAACGTTTTTTTTAATTTGATCGCATTTAGCGGTGAAATGGTGGCATGAAATATACCAAAATTGGCCTAGATCAATACTTGGGGTTGTCTACTACACTACACTAAAGCTAAAACTACCCCAAAAAGCTCCCTACATGCTCCCTAATTAACCCCTTCACTGCTGGGCATAATACACGTGTGGTGCGCAGTGGCATTTAGCGGCCTTCTAATTACCAAAAAGCAACACCAAAGTCATATATGTCTGCTATTTCTGAACAAAGGGGATCCCAGAGAAGAATTTACAGCCATTTGTGCCATAATTGCACAAGCTGTTTGTAAATAATTTAAGTTAGAAACCAAAAGTTTGTGAAAAAATTTGTGAAAAGTGAACGATTTTTTCTATTTGATTGCATTTGGCGGTGAAATGGTGGCATGAAATATACCAAAATGGGCCTAGATCAATACTTTGGGTTGTCTACTAAAAAAAAATATATACATGTCAAGGGATATTCAGGGATTCCTGAAAGATATCAGTGCTCTAATGTAACTATCGCTAATTTTGAAAAGAAATGGTTTGGAAATAGCAAAGTGCTACTTGTATTTATGGCCCTATAGTTTACAAAAAAAGCAAAGAACATGTAAACATTGGGTATTTCTAAACTCAGGACAACATTTAGAAACTATTTAGCACGGGTGTTTTTTGGTGGTTGTAGATGTGTAACAGATTTTGGGGGTCAAAGTTAGAAAAATTGTGTTTTTTTCCATTTTTTCCTCATATTTTATAATTTTTTTTATAGTAAATTATAAGATATGATGAAAATAATGGTATCTTTAGAAAGTCCATTTAATGGCGAGAAAAACGGTATATAATATGTGTGGGTACAGTAAATGAATAAAGAAGAAAATTACAGCTAAACACAAACACCGCAAAAATGTAAAAATAGCCTTGGTCCCAAACGGACAGAAAATGGAAAAGTGATGTGGTCATTAAGGGGTTAAACACAGGCTTGATTCTAACTAAAACCTGAAAAAATTCCTGAACGTCTGGGACATCCGCCAGGCGCTTGTGCAAAAGAATAGATAGTGCAGAAATCTGTCCCTTTAAGGAACTAGCTGACAATCCTTTCTCCAAACCTTCTTGGAGAAAAGATAATATCCTGGGAATCCTGACCTTACTCCATGAGTAGCCCTTGGATTTACACCAATAAAGATATTTACGCCATATCTTATGATAGATCTTCCTGGTGACAGGCTTTCGTGCCTGAATTAAGGTATCAATGACTGACTCGGAGAAACCACGCTTTGATAAAATCAAGCGTTCAATCTCCAGGCAGTCAGCCTCAGAGAAATTAGATTTGGATGGTTGAAAGGACCTTGAAGTAGAAGGTCCTGTCTCAGCGGCAGAGTCCATGGTGGAAAGGATGACATGTCCACCAGATCTGCATACCAAGTCCTGCGTGGCCATGCAGGTGCTATCAAGATCACTGATGCTCTCTCCTGCTTGGTTTTGGCAATCAGAGGAAACGGTGGAAACACATAAGCCAGGTTGAAGGACCAAGGCGCTGCTAGAGCATCTATCAGCGTTGCCTTGGGGTCCCTGGACATGGATCCGTAACAAGGAAGCTTGGCGAGACGCCATGAGATCCAGTTCTGGTTTGCCCCAACGATGAATCAATTGTGCAAACACCTCCGGATGGAGTTCCCACTCCCCCGGATGAAAAGTCTGACGACTTAGAAAATCCGCCTCCCAGTTCTCTACACCTGGGATATGGATAGCTGATAGGTGGCAAGAGTGAATCTCTGCCCAGCGAATTATCGTTGAGACTTCTAACATCGCTAGGGAACTCCTTGTTCCCCCTTGATGGTTGATGTAAGCCACAGTCGTGATGTTGTCCGACTGAAATCTGATGAACCTCAGAGTTGCTAACTGAGGCCAAGCCTGAAGAGCATTGAATATCACTCTCAGTTCCAGAATATTTATTGGAAGGAGTGACTCCTCCTGAGTCCACGATCCCTGAGCCTTCAGGGAGTTCGAGACTGCACCCCAACCTAGAAGGCTGGCATCTGTCGTTACAATTGTCCAATCTGGCCTGCGAAAGGTCATACCTTTGGACAGATGGACCCGAGATAGCCACCAGAGAAGAGAATCCCTGGTCTCTTGATCCAGATTTAGTAGAGGGGACAAATCTGTGTAATCCCCATTCCACTGACTGAGCATGCAGAGTTGCAGCGGTCTGAGATGTAAGCGTGCAAACGGCACTATGTCCATTGCCGCTATCATTAAGCCGATTTCTTCCATGCACTGAGCCACCGAAGGGCGAGGAATGGAATAAAGAACACGGCAGGAAGTTTAGAAGTTTTGATAACCTGGACTCCGTCAGGTAAATTTTCATTTCTACAGAATCTATCAGAGTCCCTAGAAAGGAAACTCTTGTGAGGGGGGATAGAGAACTCTTTTCCTCGTTCACCTTCCACCCATGCGACCTCAGAAATGCCAACATTATGTCCGTATGAGACTTGGCAATTTGGAAGTTTGACGCCTGAATCAGGATGTTGTCTAAAGAAGGGGCCACTGCTATGCCCCGTGGCCTAAGGACCGCCAGAAGCGACCCAAGAACCTTCGTAAAAATTCTTGGGGCTGTAGCTAACCCAAAGGGAAGAGCTACAAACTGGTAATGCCTGTCTAGGAAGGCAAACCTGAGAAACCGATGATGATCTTTGTGTATCGGAATGTGAAGATAAGCATCCTTTAAATCCACTGTAGTCATGTATTGACCCTCCTGGATCATAGGTAGGATGGTACGAATAGTCTCCATCTTGAATGATGGAACTCTGAGGAATTTGTTTAAGATCTTTAGATCCAAAATTGGTCTGAAGGTTCCCTCTTTTTTGGGAACCACAAACAGATTTTAGTAAAATCCCTGTCCCTGTTCCTCCTTTGGAACTGGATGGATCACTCCCATAACTAGGAGGTCTTGTACACAGTGTAAGAATGCCTCTCTCTTTATCTGGTTTGCAGATAATTGTGAAAGGTGAAATCTCCCTTTTGGGGGGGGAAGCCTTGAAGTCCAGAAGATATCCCTGGGATATAATTTCCAACGCCCAGGGATCCTGGACATCTCTTGCCCACGCCTGGGCGAAGAGCGAAAGTCTGCCCCCTACTAGATCCGTTACCGGATAGGGGGCCGTTCCTTCATGCTGTCTTAGAGGCAGCAGGCTTTTTGGCCTGCTTACCTTTGTTCCAGGCCTGGTTAGGTCTCCAGACCATCTTGGACTGAGCAAAAGTTCCCTCTTGTTTTGCATTAGAGGAAGTTGATGCCGCACTTGCCTTTAAGTTTCAAAAGGCACGAAAATTAGACTGTTTGGCCCTTGGTTTGGACCTACCCTGAGGAAGGGCATGACCTTTTCCTCCAGTGATATCAGCAATAATCTCCTTCAAACCAGGCCCGAATAGGGTCTGCCCCTTGAAGGGAATGTTAAGCAGCTTAGACTTTGAAGTAACGTCAGCTGACCATGATTTAAGCCATAGCGCTCTGCGCGCCTGGTTAGCAAAACCAGAATTCTTAGCCATTAGTTTAGTCAAATGAACAATGGCATCAGAAACAAAAGAATTGGCTAGCTTAAGTACTCTAAGCTTGTCAAGTATGTCATCCAATGGAGTCGCTACCTGTAAAGCTTCTTCCAGAGACTCAAACCAGAATGCCGCCGCAGCAGCAGTGACAGGAGCAATGCATGCAAGGGGCTGTAGGATAAAACCTTGTTGAATAAACATTTTCTTAAGGTAACCCTCTAATTTTTTATCCATTGGATCTAAGAAAGCACAACTGTCCTCGACAGGGATAGTAGTATGCTTTGCTAGAGTAGAAACTGCTCCCTCCACCTTAGGAACTGTCTGCCATAAGTCCCGTGTGGTAGCGTCTATTGGAAACATTTTTCTA
Organism: Bombina bombina; assembly: GCF_027579735.1. Taxonomy (NCBI): domain Eukaryota; kingdom Metazoa; phylum Chordata; class Amphibia; order Anura; family Bombinatoridae; genus Bombina; species Bombina bombina. The sequence goes on from NC_069502.1 coordinate 872,799,345, forward strand.
AAAATAGGAGGGGGAGAGAACGGCACACCTGCTCTATCCCATTCCTTAGCAATAATTTCTGTAAACCTTTTAGGTATTGGAAAAACATCAGTACACACCGGCACTGCATAGTATTTATCCAGTCTACACAATTTCTCTGTCACTGCAATTATATCACAGTCATTCAGAGCAGCCAAAACCTCCCTGAGTAACACGCGGAGGTGTTCAAGCTTAAATTTAAATGTAGAAATATCAGAATCAGGTTGCATCATCTTCCCTGAGTCAGAAACATCACCCACAGAAAGAAGCTCTCCTTCTTCAGCTTCTGCATATTGTGAGGCAGTATCAGACATAGCTCTTAAAGCGTCAGTATACTCTGTATTTCGTCTAACTCCAGAGCTATCTCGCTTTCCTCTAAATTCAGGTAGTCTGGCTAATACCGCTGACAGTGTATTATCCATGACTGCCGCCACGTCTTGTAAAGTAAACGCTATGGGCGCCCTTGATGTACTTGGTGCCATTTGAGCGTGAGTCCCTTGAGCGGGAGTCAAAGGATCTGACACGTGGGGAGAGTTAGTCGGCATAACTTCCCCCTCGTCAGATTCCTCTGGTGATAATTTTTTTAAAGACAGAATATGATCTTTATTGCTTAAAGTGAAATCAGTACATTTGGTACACATTCTAAGAGGGGGTTCCACCATGGCTTCTAAACATAATGAACAAGGAGTTTCCTCTATGTCAGACATGTTTATACAGACTAGCAATGAGACTAGCAAGCTTGAAAAACACTTTAAATCAAGTTAACAAGCAAATATAAGAAACGGTACTGTGCCTTTAAGAGAAACAAATTTTGTCAGAATTTGAAAAACAGTGAAAAACAGAATTTATGTTTACCTGATAAATTTCTTTCTCCAACGGTGTGTCCGGTCCACGGCGTCATCCTTACTTGTGGGATATTCCCCTCCCCAACAGGAAATGGCAAAGAGCCCAGCAAAGCTGGTCACATGATCCCTCCTAGGCTCCGCCTACCCCAGTCATTCGACCGACGTTAAGGAGGAATATTTGCATAGGAGAAACCATATGGTACCGTGGTGACTGTAGTTAAAGAAAATAAAATATCAGACCTGATTAAAAAAACCAGGGCGGGCCGTGGACCGGACACACCGTTGGAGAAAGAAATTTATCAGGTAAACATAAATTCTGTTTTCTCCAACATAGGTGTGTCCGGTCCACGGCGTCATCCTTACTTGTGGGAACCAATACCAAAGCTTTAGGACACGGATGAAGGGAGGGAGCAAATCAGGTCACCTAAATGGAAGGCACCACGGCTTGCAAAACCTTTCTCCCAAAAATAGCCTCAGAAGAAGCAAAAGTATCAAACTTGTAAAATTTGGTAAAAGTGTGCAGTGAAGACCAAGTCGCTGCCCTACATATCTGATCAACAGAAGCCTCGTTCTTGAAGGCCCATGTGGAAGCCACAGCCCTAGTGGAATGAGCTGTGATTCTTTCGGGAGGCTGCCGTCCGGCAGTCTCGTAAGCCAATCTGATGATGCTTTTAATCCAAAAAGAGAGAGAGGTAGAAGTTGCTTTTTGACCTCTCCTTTTACCTGAATAAACAACAAACAAGGAAGATGTTTGTCTAAAATCCTTTGTAGCATCTAAATAGAATTTTAGAGCGCGAACAACATCCAAATTGTGCAACAAACGTTCCTTCTTTGAAACTGGTTTTGGACACAGAGAAGGTACGATAATCTCCTGGTTAATGTTTTTGTTAGAAACAACTTTTGGAAGAAAACCAGGTTTAGTACGTAAAACCACCTTATCTGCATGGAACACCAGATAAGGAGGAGAACACTGCAGAGCAGATAATTCTGAGACTCTTCTAGCAGAAGAAATCGCAATTGCGAAAAAACATGAAGGAATTGTTCAAAATTCACCAAATTTTCACCACAGCGTCTTAAAGCCTTGAAAATATTGCACACCAATTTTGGAAGCTTTAACCCTTAAAATAACGGAACCGGAGCCGTTTAAAGCTTTAAACCCCTTTACAGTCCCTGGTATCTGCTTTGCTGAGACCCAACCAAACCCAAAGGGGAATACGATACCAAATGACGCCTTCAGAAGTCTTTTATAAGTATCAGAGCTCCTCTCACATGCGACTGCATGCCATGCCTCTCAAAAACAAGTGCGCAACACCGGCGCGAAAATGAGACTCTGCCTATGCTTTGGGAAAGCCCCTAAAGAATAAGGTGTCTAAAACAGTGCCTGCCGATATTATTATATCAAAATACCCAGATAAAATGATTCCTCAAGGCTAAATATGTGTTAATAATCAATCGATTTAGCCCAGAAAAAGTCTACAGTTTAAATAAGCCCTTATGAAGCCCTTATTTACAATCGTAATAAACATGGCTTACCGGATCCCATAGGGAAAATGACAGCTTCCAGCATTACATCGTCTTGTTAGAATGTGTCATACCTCAAGCAGCAAGGGACTGCAAACTGTTCCCCCAACTGAAGTTAATTGCTCTCAACAGTCCTGTGTGGAACAGCCATGGATTTTAGTTACGGTTGCTAAAATCATTTTCCTCATACAAACAGAATTCTTCATCTCTTTTCTGTTTCTGAGTAAATAGTACGTACCAGCACTATTTGAAAATAACAAACTCTTGATTGAATAATGAAAAACTACAGTTAAACACTAAAAAACTCTAAGCCATCTCCGTGGAGATGTTGCCTGTACAACGGCAAAGAGAATGACTGGGGTAGGCGGAGCCTAGGAGGGATCATGTGACCAGCTTTGCTGGGCTCTTTGCCATTTCCTGTTGGGGAGGGGAATATCCCACAAGTAAGGATGACGCCGTGGACCGGACACACCTATGTTGGAGAAAAAGGCAGTAAATCAAACGGAATTTTTACAGTGTGTATAATAAGCTAACAAAGCATTGCACCCACTTGCAAATGGATGATTAACCCCTTCGTTAAAAAAAGATAAAAAAACGATATAAACATTTTTTAACAGTCACACCAACTGCCACAGCCTTGCTGTGGGCCTAACTTCCCCAACAAACGATTTTGGAAAGCCTAAGAGCCCTTTAGAGATGTCCTATAGCATTCAGGGGACTCCTGGAGGAAGCTGGATGTCTCAGTCTGTAAAAGTTACTGCGCAAAAAAAACGCTAAATTAGGCCCCTCCCACTCATAGTAACACAGTGGAAAGCCTCAGGAAACTGTTTCTAGGCAAATTTAAGCCAGCCATGTGGAAAAAACTAGGCCCCAATAAAGTTTTATCACCAAAGAATATATAAAAACGTTTAAACATGCCAGCAAACGTTTTATATTGTAAATAAAAAAGAGTATTACCTCAGAAAGTAAGCATGATACCAGTCACTATTAAATCACTATATTCAGGCTTACCTTACATAAATTTGGTATCAGCAGCATTTTCTAGCATTCACATCTTCTAGAAAAAATCTTAACTGCACATACCTCATAGCAGGATAACCTGCACGCCATTCCCCCGCTGAAGTTACCTCTCTCTTCAGTCATGTGTGAGAACAGCAATGGATCTTAGTTACAACCTGCTAAGATCATAGAAATCACAGGCAGATTCTTCTATTTTTCTGCCTGGGACAAAATAGTACAACTCTGGTACCATTTAAAAATAACAAACTTTTGATTGAAGCAAGATAACAGCTACATTTCACCACTTTCCTCTTACTACCTCCATGCTTGTTGAGAGTTGCAAGAGAATGACTGGATATGGCAGTTAGGGGAGGAGCTATATAGCAGCTCTGCTGTGGGTGATCCTCTTGCAACTTCTTGTTGGGAAGGCGAATATCCCACAAGTAATGGATGATCCGTGGACTGGATACACCTTACAAGAGAAAATAATAAAATAATTACAGGTTTTTTAAACTAATTACACCTAATCTAATCTCCCAAATAAAATAAAAAAGCCCCCCAAAATAATACAAATCCCTACCCTATACTAAATTACCAATAGCCCTTAAAAGGGCCTTTTGCGGGGCATTGCCCCAAAGTAATCAGCTCTTTTACCTGTAAAAAAAAAGTACAATACCCCCTCCATGCAATCAGCCAATAGGATTGAACTACAGGTAAAAGAGCTGAATACTTTGGGGCAATGCCCCGCAAAAGGCCCTTTTAAGGGCTATTTGTAATTTAGTATAGGGTAGGGATTTTTATTATTTTGGGGGCGTTTTTATTTTATTTGGTGGATTAGATTAGGTGTAATTAGTTTAAAAAACCTGTAATTATTTTATTATTTTCTGTAATTTAGTGGTTTTTTTTCCGTACTTTAGATAATTGTATTTAATTGTTTTTAATTGTAGTTAATTTAGGGAATTTATTTAATTATAGTAGTGTTAGGTGTAATTGTAACTTAGGTTAGGTTTTATTTTACAGGTAAATTTGTCTTTATTTTAACTAGGTAGCTATTAAATAGTTAATAACTATTTAATAACTATTGTACCTAGTTAAAATAAATACAAAGTTGCCTGTGAGATAAAAATAAATCCTAAACTAGATACGATGTAACAATTAGTTATATTGTAGGTAGCTTAGGGTTTATTTTATAGGTAAATATTTAGTTTTAAATAGGAATAATTTAGTTAATTGTAGTAATTTTATTTAGATTTATTTAAATTATATTTAAGTTAGGGGTTAAGAACTTTAATATAGTGGCGGCGACATTGGGGCGGCAGAGTAGGGGTTAATAAATAAAATGTAGGTGTCGGCAATGTTGGGGGGAGCAGATTAGGGGTTCATAACTATAATGTAGGTGGCGACGGTGTCCGCAGCGGCAGATTAGGGGTTAATAAGTATAATGTAAGTGTCAGCAATAGCGGGGACGGCAGATTAGGGTTTAATAATTGTAAGATTAGGGGTGTTTAGACTCGGGGTTCATGTTAGGTGTAGACATAACTTTTATTTCCCCATAGGAATCAATGGGGCTGCGGTAGAAGCTAAACGCTGCTTTTTTGCAGGTGTTAGGTTTTTTTTCAGCCGGCTCTGCCCCATTGCTTCCTATGGGAAAATCGAGCATGAGCACATTTAGCCAGCTCACCGATAACGTAAGCAGCGCTGGTATTGAGGTGAGATGTGGAGCAAAATTTTGCTCTCCGCTCACTTTTCTGCTGCTAACGCTGGGTTTGTAAAAACTCGTAAAACCAGCGCTGTCTGTAGGTGAGCGATGAGCATAAACTGCTCGTTAGCACTGCACAACCTTACCGACAAAACTTAATCTAGCCGAATTTGTTTCCAATTGTCCAGTTTACCTGGTGGAGTGTATTAAAATCTTAACAGATAGCTAATTTACCTTTATTTTGCATTTAAAATGGCTCCTTGTACCTGTGATATCCACACCCATACTGAACATTTCAATACTAAAGTATAGGCTATATAAAACATAACCAGCAAAATAAGGTCAGTGGGGGGTAGGAGAGATAAGTTATAATTGATCATCTATGCATCTAATGTGTTTCCAGCTATGGAAACACACTTACATCAGCGTTCACCTGACTATAATGCCCTCAAAAGTACCTACATTTCAAAGAAGCATATATTATCATATAAATGAGGGCCTTTTAGTTCAGTGTTCTCCAAAGGACCTTTTAACGGCTGCACCCTCTGGCTGATTTTACTGACCACCCGACTAAAATTTTAGTCAATATTAAGCTAAAATTTGCTAATATTAAAAATGCTCAATTTTTATTGCATACATTATTATTAAATACATTTATATTACATTATGCAATTCATTTATGCTTTGGATAGCAGGAAATTATATAATATTAGAAATTCCTACACTGCCCTCACCTGGCTACTTCAGAATGCCACCTGGCTGGCAAATTTGTCTATGGAGAACACTGTAGTGTATTTATATAACTTTGATCTTCATATATGGACTCACATGGACCTCTATCAAATAAATACACATTTATTCTTGTCAGATGATTACTATTACCAGAGTGATCACCTGTCTATTCATCCTATACAGGGATCTTATTGAAAGAGCGGCCTCTGGGCTTTAAACAAGGGGTCAGTACAATTTTTTTTTTCTTCTTAAAATTGTACTTAAAATTTATATAGCCAAATTACTCTTATTGCCTTTCAAATTGTGGGTTTTATGGATTTCTAGACATTAAGGGTACTGAGATTTAAAGGTTTTAATACTAGCCCTTATTAAGCTCTCTCTAGCCTGCAGCATCTCGGCACTTCCACTTGGTGACATCATTGGCATCCTCAGATTCCCTGGTGATGATTCTGAACACACTGTGCTTCTTTGTAACTGTTTAAGATGCAGGGGGCCCGGGATTAGCTCCAAAACTCCTGCCCCAGGAGGACAACATGTAGTCAATATCCTCTGCACTTAAGAGGTTAGAATTTGATTCCCCTTTAATATGAATTTTCTTATGTTTAATAAGAGTTGATTTCTGAGTAAACGATTTCCCACATTCAGTACACAAAAATGCCCTTTCTTTTGTATGAGTCTTTTGATGATCAAAAAGTGTTGCTTTCCGAGCAAAACATTTTCCACACTCAGAACATGAAAACTCTTTCTCTCCTGTATGGGTTTTCAGATGATTAGTAAGAGCTGATTTCAGCAAAAAACATCTCCCGCATTCAGGACATGGAAATGCTTTCACTCCTGTATGAATTTTTTGATGAGTAATAAGATTTGATTTCTGGACAAAACATCTCCCGCATTCAGAACATGAAAATGCTTTCTCTCCTGTATGAGTTTTCTGATGAGCAACAAGATTTGATTTCTGGACAAAACATTTCCCACATTCAGAACATGGAAATGCTTTCTCTCCTGTATGGATTTTCAGATGCTTAGTAAGAGCCGATTTCAGCAAAAAACATTTCCCGCATTCAGGACATGGAAATGCTTTCACTCCTGTATGAATTTTCTGATGAGTAATAAGTTGGGATTTCCAGGTAAAAGATTTCCCACATTCAGAACATACATTTCCCTTGTGGCTGCTTTGATTTTGAAGAAGACCGAAAGAAGCATCAGGATTCTGACCATGTCTAGGATTATTGCAGTTTGTGAGTTCACCTGTTGAAAAGAAATACAATGGGAATAATTATGACATCATTACTTTATCTTGAGAACATTTGAAAAGGACACTGTACACTAGATTTTTCTTTGCACTGGAAGTTTTTTTTATAACAATGTATAGTTTTGCTTCTTTTTTTTAATAACATTGTGCTGATTTTCAGACTCCTAACCAAGATGTAATCAGATGTAGACTCAAGTCTACAAACTCTTACTTGCCTGTTTATGTAATGGATCTTTTCATATGCATGGGAGGGGGTGTCTGCTCTTCCTGCTTTCTCAGCCCCTTTCAGTGGGTGTCCCAGCCTAACCTCATTAATAGTGCTAAACTGGGAGCTTCTAAGTAAGTTTTTAAAACAGATTTATACTGGATTTTTAGATCAGTATCTGTGCATATTCTTCTTTATAGTAGTGTTTATTACATGCAGTTTTATGAACATTGGTATATACTGTCCTTTAACTGTTCTGAATTAGTGTCTAGAACAAGGGGAGGGGACCAGCTATGAGCCTACACGTTTCCCAGATATTCATCATAACGTTTAAGGGCAGTTTACTGGACATTATGGGCTATTTTTAAGGACTTCCATGCATCTCATTTTTGTCAGTTACTACAATACATATAAATTAATGCTGCTGTAATATTTTTAACTATTATTTTTCTTAAATATATTTTGAGCTTTTAAATTGTCTTTACAGTCAATTTTAGGAATACAATTATGTCAGCTAAAAAATTAGTCATTTAACGATTGCTTGTGTGCAAAACATTTTTTTTAGAATGTTGCATTTTATACCACATGTTCCTTACTTGTAATGAAGTTTTTCTACACATCAGAGTATCATTTTATGTAAACAAGTAAACATATGCAAATAAATATTTTTGGAATATCTAGAAATTAATTCTGCTTTTAAGTTTTTTGTAATAGTCTAAAAATATTTAATTTATTGAGCAGTTACTATTATTATTATACCTGCTCTGTCGTCTCGGAATAACATTCAGAATACTTTTCATAAGGCTCTTAGTTTGTTGTAACCCCACAGTCTTCTTGTGCCCTGGGTCTCCTTTGGGCCCTTTAGGGTGGTGCACAGTTTGCTTTTTAACATAAATTATGCTTACCTGATAATTTCCTTTTCTTCTGATGGAAAGAGTCCTTAGCTGCATTCTACTTTTGGGAATTAAGAACCTGGCCACCAGGAGGAGGCAAAGACACCCCAGCCAAAGGCTTAAATACTCATCCCACTCCCCTCATCCTCCAGTCATTCTGCCGAGAAACAAGGAACAGTAGAAGAAATATCAGGGTGAAAGGTGCCAGAAGAATAATAAGGACGCCCCACATAAAATAACGGGTGGGGAGCTGTGAACAGTCCACAGCTGCATTCATTACTTTTGGGAAAACAATACCCAAGCTATAAAAAACACTGAATGCCAAGACAGGAGGGTATAATAGGCGGCCCAAACTGAGGGCACCATGCCTGAACCTCTACCCACTAAAAACCCCCGCTTCGTCCGAATTTTAAGAGGAAAACCCCCAACAACACTGACTCGCAGTCAGTTCAGAAGCCAAACTAGAGACTGCAAACGGACTCGACTGAGCCAACAGTTCTCCAAGAAACACTGTCACCCAACAGACGGTATCCCACCACTCACCCCCCACAAATGAAGGGAACACCAGCCAAAACCCCCAAGGGGACAAGGCAAAGGAGAACCTGAGGAAACCGAAAGGTCCCCTAATAAAAAAAAAAAGAACACCTCCAAGAGTGAGATCAGCTCACAGAGACCCAAAAGGGGCCCAAACAGGGAAAGGAGGCCACGCCTATACCAAGCGAAACCCGGGACAAGACCGGCACAGAACAGACGTCTCTCCAACATCCTGCAAGCACGGAAAGCAACTGAAAAGGCAAAGTCCTCCCAGTGTCTGACCATAGAATACTAAAGCATTCAACCATGAAAAAGTGTGTAATACACCCAGGTGAAAAACCCCAAGTTTGAAAACACAGAGTCCCTAACAGGACGACACAGAGGGTACTTGCCAGGAAGAAGAAAAAGTCAAGCAAGAAACAGACCGCAAAAGCAATCCCAGGACAGAGGGCACGCTCCAGGCAACCTAAGTAACCGGGTCTACACACAGGTCCTTAAAAAGGACCCCCCCTACAAGTAGCTTGCCAAGCAGAGGCCCAGCCAACCCATTCGCCTGCAGAGCAGGGAATCCACGGGAACACTGGCAAGCTGACCAGGGGAAGGCAACCCTAAGGCGCACCAGAAATTGGACATCCAGCGCCAGCAGCTGGGTATGAACCAACAACCCTTGAGGCGCAAACCACACAGCTAACCACCAGATGATGGTGGCAAAGAGTAAAAAATACTCCGAAAACCTGGCCAACCATGGCCAGGTTAGGTAGAAGGACCAAGGACATAGCCCAAGTTCCCACTATCGTGGAACACCCCGACCAGCCCTGAGAACCAAGATTCCAAAACAACCCAAGACTGGGTCAGGAAAAAGGCCAAGCGAAGCTTCAGCAACCGGAATTCTCAGGGAGAAAAACAGGTCAGAGCACCTAATAGTTCAGGCAAACCTTACCCTAGAACTAAACACCCCAGCTGGCCAAAAAGCCAGACACAAGGGATACGGATGCATATCCAGAGAATCCGGATAGCGAGAAGAACTCGAAAAACCCCGACCAAAGGAAGGAACCACCCCTAGCTAAAGTCCAACGCTTCAAGGAGCAAGGCTAGAAGTCGTAAAAAGATACTTCTCAGAGCCTCAGGACAACCAAGGGATACCTCGAGGTCAAAAAAATCCTATTAGCAGGACTAGTCTCCCTATCACCTTTGCACAAGCAGAGGACACAAGGAAGAGAAAGGCACTAAGCCTTCCCAGATCTGGAAAACCCTGAGCTAAACAAAGTCCCCGCAGGGAACAACCATCACTCGGAAACACAGATCCCTAAAAGGAGATGCAACTCACCCGGAGACAATGGAAGAAGACCCAAAGGTCTCTTATAACTCAGACAGACAGTACACATCAAAGAGTAAGAGCTGTATCTAGATACACTATAAACAGCTTATGTGTACACCAGTAAGGTGTCAAGAGCTGCAACTGGTTTCAAACTGCAAACCTTCCGCATGCTAGACAGCTATCCTGTACAAGCTGTTGGATCAAACCCAAAAGGACAAATTCAGAGGCCTAAAAATGAAGGCCAAACCGCTCAACTGCGGTAAGGGGCGTTAAGCCCTCCAACTCCCCAACACATGGGGGAGGAAACTCTAAGAAAAGGAGGTACTATAGGAGCGCCTCAAAAAGGGCGAGGACTCAGCTATCCTTTTGAGTTAGAATGTGTGTAATAGTGTGGAGGGTCTAAAATGTGTGTACCCAATGCACTTACAATTAATATATCTTATATTGTTAGTATAACATTTAATGGGTTGCACCAACTGCATAAACAATATAACAGTATATGATCATAACAATAATAACATTCATGGATCCATGATTATAAAAACACTTTAAAATGGCCTAAAAATAATTAAATACAATATATAGGCGAGCAATGTAAGATACGTCAAAGATGCACCTGTATAGATATATTGATGTCAATGTTCCCAATTTAAGCAATAGTCCATCAAGTGTAGATTGTTAAAAGTCCAATTTATAATCAATCCAAATAGTGATGTGAAAAAAATTAAAAAAAATATAAAAATTAAAAAATATATATAGAAAGTTATAAAAATGCGGTGTCCAAAAAATTCCAACAGATAAGTGTGAAGAGATAAAAAGTGAAAAAAGTGCGAAAAAATGACAAAAATAAAAAATATATGCAGAAATACCCCAACGGGTAGTAAGTATCTATAGATAACAATGTATATCACAATAGATGTGCAGAAAATCTCTTGTGTAAATAATTAGTCAACTCTATGTGAGTAGGTTGATCCCAATTAGGAAGTTGGTGATGCAAAAATAAATAAGATGAAATCCCAATGATGTAAAAGGAAATTTGATGGGTTCCTGTATACTTATAGGAGATCCTCAAAACCTATGGATAAAGAACAATATCGACATAGAACAGTATTGTTTGTGATAAAAATAAAATGATTGAAACAAAACTCACCATGTAGTGTCAACGGGTTTCGCCCAATGTAGGGCCTTTTTCAAGACTAAAGCATGGTAGGTGAGAGTGTCCCTTATAAAGGTTATTACATATTTGGCGCCAAAAAAGACTGTTTTAGAACCAGATGTCATATACCGGATGTGATTATATTTTAGTATTAGAGATTAATATATTGGTTCGTTATAAACTTATCGTTATGTTTAGAAGTGATCGCATTCTAATAATAATATTGTACCTAGTTCTTCTTATAGGGGCAGTGTACTAATAATTTACCGGTATTAGCGGCGACTAGGAAGTGATGCTATTCTCACTTCCGTGTTTACATTTTACCGGAAACGGATATGACGTGTGCTTCCGGTTTTTTACAACATCCGGGTTAGACCTGTCATTGGTCGCTAGTGTAAATAGAGGTTCAAATGTGATCTCTGGGGCTATCATCATATAATCAACCTTACTGAAAACGGCATACAAGTGTACTATTATAAAAATAGCATATTGTGTTCAAAAGGTACCCTATATAAAAGATTACAACATACTAGAATAAAAATACAAAAATGATTACTAACGACATATTGCCTGGAGAGATTACAAAAATAGATCGGTTACAGAGAGTTGAATTACTAATGAGCAATGTGTTACTGCCCTTATTATCTAAGTGGGCATATGTTAATGTGTATTACTGTTAGTATGGTTCAAAGTAAATTGGTAGATGGGTAATCTTGGTTGGCCTATGGGAATGGTTATCCTAATTTAAAACATTTAGAGTATGAAAATATACAGAATAAAAATATAAAAAAATATAAAAAATATAATAAATATATATTTGATCTAATGAATCCCACATCTTGCTAAAAAGGAAGTTAGAGGTCGATTCATTTACTAGATATATCAGAGTTAAATCAAATTATATATATATATATATATATATATATATATATATATCTCATCGACTGAGAGCATCACTTTATCGGACTTGTTAGTAAATAATAAATGAATGTGGTAACCAAATGGCTCGAGTTATTGAAGCTGGTTTATAGTAATAAGGATTGGGAAACACCCTACGATATGAACAAGACTGTACCTAGTATCTGACTAATAATGGCTAGTGGAAAAAAATACACATGATGTGACTGAATCATGTGTTCAAAGGCGTGTTATTCTAGCTCGTATATGTCTGTGACCTTATGGTGTCCAAAAAAGAACTTATGATAGTACTACTCCTATATTATGGGTGTAGATCTATATAAATTCATTTCAGATTTAATAAGTGGGAGAGGTCTTCTTTATTATTAAGTCCCTTTGGATAAAGGCAAGCTAAATCAAAAATCCATCTTGATTCATTAATGAGCAATTTATGCTCATAATTACCACCTCTCCAGTTAGGTTTAACTAATTGTATCCCGAAGTAACTTAGATCCTTCTGGTTACCCTTGTGATGTATAGTGAAGTGTCTATACAGTGCAGTGTCAGTATTACCATGTTTAATCTGAAGTAGGTGCTCACGGATTCTGTCCTTTAGACCTCTCGATGTTTGGCCTACATATTGTAGTCTACAACTACACTGTATCACATAGATTACACCTCTACTGCTGCATCTAATTAGATCTTTGATTTGATGTTTGGTATTGTAATTGTAGCATGTAAAATTCTTGATTTTCAAACCCCTTTTACACGCTGTGCAGCTAGGGCATGGGAAGAATCCTTTTATGTCTTTCCCAAAGACATCTTTAACCTTTGTCTTTTTCGTACGGGGTATGCTCAGGGATAGTATGTTCTTTAGATTCTCTGTTTTTCAGTAAATTAATCTTGGTTTAACAGGTAATGTCTCTCCTAAGATGTCATCATTCCTCAATAATGGCCAGTGTTTCTCAATTATTTTCTCTATGATATGTCTATTCTCGCTGTACTCGGAGATGAATGTGACATTCATAGTGTTTCTATCGAGGACATTATTAATTGACTTGTCGTATTTTAGTAAATCGTTTCGATCCCTTCTTCTTACTTCTTCGATATCTTTATCCAATTTGGTTTCTTTATAACCTCTTTCCAGGAAGCGCTCTTTCAATACCAGTGCCTGTTCTTCACATCGGTCGAAATTTGAACAGTTTTTCTTAATTCTGAGTAGCTGCCCTTTAGGAATATTTTCATTCCATCTGGAATGATGGCAGCTATCACTGTGGATGTAGTTGTTGCAGTACACAGGTTTGAAATTTTTTTCTAATTTTCCATTTCTGACTTCTATTTTCAAGTCTAGAAATGTTATTTCAGTGCTGCTTATTTCGTGGGTAAAATGGAGATTATGTGTATTGTTGTTCATCACTTGGATCAAACCCAAAAGGACAAATTCAGAGGCCTAAAAATGAAGGCCAAACCGCTCAACTGCGGTAAGGGGCGTGAAGCCCTCCAACCCCCCACCACATGGGGAAGGAAACTCAGATGTCAGATAGAATGATGCAGCGGAAAAAATCCCCTGCCCGGCCATCCATGACTGAAGGCTATAAGGACTGAAACAATCCTTCCCGCCTCATGGACCCACAGGTCCTCTTGAATGCTTTGTTGAACATGAAAAACAATGATAACCTGAGCACTCGGCGCATCTACCGAACCAGCCGAGCAGAACAGCGCCACGTGTCTGAACAGCCGCAAGACCGAACGAACCCGACAGGACCAGCCTGCACCTAGGGTCCTAACCGGCAAGCTGCATAAATTCTCCCTCATAGGGAAAAAAAACAGAAAACAGACATTTTTAACATAGGACTAACATGTCCAAAACAACTTCGGAAGAAGTAATAAAGAATTTAAATCCCAGAAGGTTCCTAAAGGAAACAAAAACAAATAAAAGACATCCCATCGGATATAAATCAAATATAAGGCAACCCGGAGGTTAACGTAATAAAAAAGGATATAGTGCTACAGTGCCGAGTATAATCGGAGGTTAATGCCCAAAAAGACACAGGCCTACCCACAGGACCAGCCAAACGGGCCCCTATCTTTCAAACACTGGGAAAGATCTCAAACAAATGACAATCAGGAGATTACTTCATCCCCACATGTCTAATGAGGTGCACCATTGGAATTAGACTGAAAATCCCCATATCTGGTAACGATAGGGTCATTCGATAATCGCAATCCTGTAACGAAAGGCACAACACTCAGGGACAGTTACACCTGCGGGGAACTGTAGAGGCCCTCCCCAAGGCAGAAGGCCCGAGACAATAGGGCACAAGCACATTCTCAAAGAAATGTCTGGATTCTGTAGACGAACAATCGCCAACATTATGTGGAAGTGAAAACATGCTGCAACCTCCAGGGGGAACACGCCACCCTGCATGGAGAAAAACTGGGTTACCCGCATGTGTAGAAGTATGAATTGGTAGAGCCCGAGGAACAAGGCGCTCTTAAATGGCATACGGAACAAAACTGGTCGACATGTGTCAACGAGGCCAATCCAGATACGTCACCGGACACAGAATCTGAAATCAATACAGTCTCAGCATCAGAATCTTCCATAATTGGATAGAGGAAATATCAATATGGACTAAACTATGAAAACAAAAACAGCACCTGACACCCACAATGGCTGGGGCACCTCCGATGACCAGAGCCCTGCGGACTAGAATATCTCCTTTGCTACACGTACAGGAATGCAGAAATGGGGTACGGAACCAGGCCTGAACACAAGGCGAACCAAACAGTCCAAAAAAGCGCCCAACTAAAAGGCTGCGTCACTTCCAAAGGCCTCAGAGTTCCAACCACGAGCCCTTGAACATCACACATAAGCAGGTTGAATCACATAACAAACATGATTATAAACCCCCCTGTTCAATAACCCCCCTCAATTCCAAAACAGAGACTCACTGAGACCCTTATGTTATATAGTTCCCGCAAAGGTGTGTAACCTCTTGGGAAAACAGTCACATTACAGTACATTGATGATAAAGTAAAATGAAACAATCTTACCGGAATCAACGCTGTGGAACAGGAACACGGCCTTTCAAGTGTGACGAATAGTAGCATCGCCTCCGCCATGGACTTGAGAGAAGAAAGCAGGCAGCAGAGCGAAGTTAGACAACGCCGATTCCATGAGTAGCTGTTAATATGAGTCTGGATGGTTTTGCAGAGAGACTCCCCCTGCATCTCCGGACTCTAACGTTCATCCAAGCCATCACTGAAAGACTGTCAGGACTACTTAAAACTCCTGTCCCATGCCAAAGAGTACTACCCTCCATAAGAGACAAAAAACTAAAATTAAAAATTCTGACATGTATCTGCCAACCTCCTGGGACGAAAGGCAAAGAATGACTGGGGGATGAAGGGAGTGGGAGCCTTTGGCTGGGGTGTCTATGCCTCCTCCTGGTGGCCAGGTTCTTAATTCCCAAAAGTAATCTCTTTTCATTTAAGAAGAAAAATTATTCATATTACTGGTTGCGATATGTGCTAGACCGCCTGGGTCTGGGGGGGGACCTAGGGTTATGGGAAATTGAAGAGATCCTTTAGGCTCTTTAAAATTTTTGGGGAAAACTATTGGCTGTAACATTTCTACTGCTTGTTAGTCGAATTTACTTATAATTTGATGTTTATTCTGTGGATACCTAGAGACCTACTTATCTTTGGACTTCCTACAAGAATATAGGTCTCATGTTATATTTGTTAGAAAATGGTCTCCACATGTTGGAATGTAAACATATAAAAGAGGTTGCTTCATATGGCCAATTGCTCCTATCTTTAGGATTCAATACTGATTGCAGCATCTAGCATGTCTGTGTATTAGATATGTGAAAATTGATGTATGCATCCAGGCATGTTGCCATTATAATGTCTTCTATTTGTATGTATGTTTGCCATTGCTACTGCAATAAAAAAAAAAAATGAGCAGTTGCAATACTACTTTTTATAACCATTACTTGTGTGCACAGATTTGAGTTTATTTATTTATTTTAGATAGTTGCACTCATGATGCCTATTTTATTAACTCTGTAAAGCGTGTTTCCTTGCATGCTGTACATCCTGTACAATTGGATCTCTAGGAAACATATGTATTCAAGTATAGTTAAATGTTTGCTTTCTAAGAATATGTTCAATAATTCTTAAAATGGTATTACAATTTTAATTACTTTGTAAATAAAGGTAAAACCTACCAGTCTGATAAATTTGGCCTCACTTTATTTCAAACCTCTAAACTCACCAGTGCCTTTGGAGAGTTCTACTGCCCTCCAAAAAGCTCACTCCCTGGAATTGCTTCCATTTCAGCTCTGGGTTGGCTACATTAAACATGAAGGCCGGAGTTTTAAGAATTTTAATGTTTTTAGGCATTTTTTAAATAACTCTTTAATACAAACATAATCTAATCTTTAAAATACACTAAAACTAAATAATATAACTAACTGCTTGTTGTCACAGATGCCACATCCCTCACCTTTTAATGGGTGAATAAACCAGTTAATTTTACATTTATTGCAATAATGGAAAGTGTATTTTTAAATGTGTGTTATAAAATGTTACCAGGGAAAGGTAGAAGCTGCAACACTAATAAAACCAGCAAGCTCCCTACCTCCCCTGGCTGTTTTATTTATTAAGAGCATGTGGGTATTAATAATAATCTGCAGCCAGGCAAGTTCAATGTTAAACTCCATAGAAAGTATGCACTTCACCGATTGGCTGAAACACATTTATTTGATTGGTACTGTTGAAGCCAATCAAGAGTCTATTTACTAACCAACCACAGTGGACTTTCTGCTATTTGGTCACAGTGCTTCTGGCTGCTAATTGTAAAGTGTCTAAGAATGGGGAGTTTGTATTGTTTTATGGCACCTTGAGTGTGATAAGAAGTGCTATTTATACCCTGCAGTTCCATCAATAAAACAGACTTTCCAGGATAGAAATTTAGGCTGTGTCATTGGGATAAAACATAATTTATGCTTACCTGATAAATTTATTTCTCTTGTGATGTATCGAGTCCACGGATTCATCCTTACTTGTGGGATATTCTCCTTCCCTACAGGAAGTGGCAAAGAGAGCAGCCACAGCAGAGCTGTCTATATAGCTCCTCCCTTAGCTCCACCCCCAGTCATTCGACCGAAGGCTAGGAAGAAAAAGGAGAAACTATAGGGTGCAGTAGTGACTGAAAGTTTTAAAATAAAAATATATATGCCTGTCTTAAAAAACAGGGCAGGCCGTGGACTCGATACATCACAAGAGAAATAAATTTATCAGGTAAGCATAAATTATGTTTTCTCTTGTAAGATGTATCGAGTCCACGGATTCATCCTTACTTGTGGGATACCAATACCAAAGCTTTAGGACACGGATGAAGGGAGGGACAAGACAGGGACCTTAAACGGAAGGCACCACTGCTTGTAGAACCTTTCTCCCAAAAATAGCCTCCGAAGAAGCAAAAGTATCGAATTTGAAAATTTGGAAAAAGTATGAAGCGAAGACCAAGTCACCGCCTTACAACTCTGTTCAACAGAAGGCTCATTTTTAAAAGCCCATGTGGAAGCCACAGCTCTAGTAGAATGAGCAGTAATTCTTTCAGGAGGCTGCTGTCCAGCAGTCTCATAGGCCAAACGGATGATGCTTTTCAGCCAAAAGGAAAGAGAGGTAGCCGTAGCCCTTTGACCTCTCCGTTTACCAGAATAAACAACAAACAATGAAGATGTTTGACGGAAATCTTTAGTTGCTTGTAAGTAGAACTTTAAAGCACGAACCACATCAAGATTGTGTAACAGACATTCCTTCTTTGATGAAGGATTAGGACACAGAGAAGGAACAACAATCTCTTGATTGATATTCTTATTAGAAACAACCTTAGGAAGAAACCCAGGTTTGGTACGCAAAACCACCTTATCTGCATGGAAAACAAAGTAAGGGGAATCAAAGCAGATAGCTCAGAAACTCTTCGAGCCGAAGAGATAGCTACTAAAAACAAAACTTTCCAAGATAGATGCTTAATATCTATGGAATGCATAGGTTCAAACGGAACCCCTTGAAGAACTTTAAGGACTAAGTTTAGGCTCCAAGGCAGAGCAACAGGCTTAAATACAGGCTTAATTCTGACCAAAGCCTGACTAAATGCTTGAACGTCTGGGACATCTGCCAGACGTTTGTGCAGTAGAATAGACAAAGCAGATATTTGCCCTTTTAGGGAACTAGCTGATAATCCCTTCTCCAAACCTTCTTGGAGAAAAGACAATATTCTAGGAATCCTAATTTTACTCCACGAGTAACCTTTGGATTCACACCAATAAAGATATTTGTGCGAAATCTTATGATAGATCTTCCTGGTGACAGGCTTTCTAGCCTGAATCAGGGTATCAATGACCGACTCAGAGAAACCACGCTTTGATAGAATCAGGCGTTCAATCTCCAAGCAGTCAGACGCAGAGAAATTAGATTTGGATGCGTGAACGGACCATGGATTAGAAGGTCCCGCCTCATTGGCAGAGTCCACGGGGAACCGAGGACATGTCCACTAGGTCTGCATACCAAGTCCTGCGTGGCCACGCAGGTGCTATCAGAATCACTGAAGCTCTCTCCTGCTTGATTCTGGCAACCAGACGTGGGAGGAGAGGAAACGGTGGAAATACATAGGCCAGATTGAAGGACCAAGGCACTGCTAGAGCATCTATCAGTAACGCCTTGGGATCCAGGGACCTGGACCCGTAACGAGGAAGTTTGGCATTCTGATGGGATGCCATCAGATCCAATTCTGGTGTGCCCCATAGCTGAATCAGCTGGGCAAATACCTCCGGATGGAGTTCCCACTCCCCCAGATAAAAAGTCTGACGACTTAGGAAATCCGCCTTCCAGTTCTCTACTCCTGGGATGTGGATTGCTGAGAAATGGCAAGAGTGATCCTCATCTGCCCATCTGATTATTTTGGTTACCTCCATCATCGCTAGAGAACTCCTTGTTCCTCCTTGATGATTGATATAAGCTACAGTCGTGATGTTGTCCGACTGAAATCTGATGAATTTGGCCGCAGCTAGCTGAGACAACGCCTGAAGCCCATTGAATATCACTCTCAGTTCTAGAATGTTTATCGGAAGAAAAGATTCCTCCCGAGACCATAAGCCTTGTGCTTTCAGGGAGTTCCAGACTGCACCCCAGCCTAGCAGGCTGGCATCTGTCGTTACAATGAGCCACTCTGGCCTGCAAAAGTACATTCCCTGAGACAGGTGGTCCTGAGACAACCACCAGAGAAGAGAATCTCTTGTCTCCTGGTCCAGATGCAGTTGAGGAGATAAATCTGCATAATCCACATTCCACTGTTTGAGCATGCATAGTTGCAGTGGTCTGAGGTGTAGGCGGGCAAAAGGAACTATGTCCATTGCCGCTACCATGAGTCCGATTACCTCCATACACTGAGCCACTGATGGCCGAGGAATGGAATGAAGAGCTTGGCAAGTGGTTAAGAGTTTTGATTATCTGACCTCCGTCAGAAATATTTTCATTTCTACCGAATCTATCAGAGTCCCTAGAAAGGAAACTCTTGTAAGAGGGAAGAGAGAACTCTTTTTTATGTTCACCTTCCACCCGTGAGATCTCAGAGAAGCCAACACGATGTCCGTGTGAGACTTGGCTAGCTGGAGAGTCGACACCTAAATTAAGATGTCGTCTAGATAAGGCGCCACTGCAATGCCCCATGGTCATAGAACCGCCAGAAAGGACCCTAGTACCTTTGTGAAAATTCTGAGAGCCGTAGCCAACCCGAAGGGAAGGGCCACAAACTGGTAATGCCTGTTTAGAAAGGCGAATCTGAGAAATTGATGATGATTTCTGTGAATAGGGATGTGTAGATACGCATCCTTTAAGTCCACGGTAGTCATATATTGACCCTCCTGGATCAGAGGTAGAATAGTCCGAATAGTCTCCATCTTGAATGATGGAACTTTGAGGAACTTGTTTAGAATTTTGAGATCCAAGATTGGTCTGAAAGTTCCCTCTTTTTTGGGAACCACAAACAGGTTTGAGTAAAACCCTAGCCCCTGTTCCTCTTTTGGGACTGGGCGGATCACCCCCATGGTATGTAGGTCTTCTACACAGCGTAAGAACGCCTCTCTCTTTGTCTGGTTTACAGACAATCAAGAAATGTGAAATATCCCCCTTGGAAGGGAGTCTTTGAATTCCAGAAGATATCCCTGGGACACAATTTCTAAAGCCCAGGGATTGTGAACATCTCTTGCCCAAGCCTGAGCGAAGAGAGTCTGCCCCCTACTAGATCCGGTCCCGGATCGGGGGCTACCCCTTCATGCTGTCTTAGAGGCAACTGCAGGCTTCTTGGCCTGTTTACCCTTGTTCCAAGCCTGGTTAGGTCTCCAGACTGACTTGGATTGGGCAAAATTCCCCTCTTGCTTTGCAGCAGAGGAAGCTGAAGCGGGACCACTCTTAAAGTTCCGAAAGGAATGAAAATTATTTTGTTTGGTCCTCATCTTATTTGATCTATCCTGAGGGAGGGCATGACCTTTCCCTCCAGTGATGTCTGAAATAATCTCTTTCAGTTCAGGCCCGAATAGGGTCTTTCCTTTGAAAGGGATGTTCAAAAGTTTAGATTTTAGATGACACATCAGCAGACCAGGACTTAAGCCATAACGCCCTGCATGCTAAAAATGGCAAAACCTGAATTCTTTGCCGCTAATTTAGCCAGTTGAAATGCGGCATCTGTAATAAAAGAATTAGCCAACTTAAGGGCCTTAATTCTGTCCATAATCTCCTCTAATGGAGTCTCTATCTGAAGAGCCTCTTCTAGAGCCTCAAACCAGAAAGCAGCTGCAGTAGTTACAGGAACAATGCACGCAATAGGTTGGAGAGAAAAACCCTGATGAACAAAAATTTTCTTCAGGAGACCCTCTAATTTTTTATCCATAGGATCTTTGAAAGCACAACTGTCTTCGATAGGTATAGTTGTACGCTTAGACAGAGTAGAAATAGCTCCCTCCACCTTAAAAACTGTCTGCCACGAGTCCCGCATGGTGTCAGATATGGGAAACATTTTCTTAAAAACAGGAGGGGGAGTGAACGGAATACCTGGTCTATCCCACTCCTTAGTAATAATATTCACAATTCTCTTAGGGACTGGAAAAACATCAGTGTAAACAGGAACCTCTAAGTATTTATCCATTTTACCCAATTACTCTGGAACCACTATAGGGTCACAATCATCTAGAGTCGCTAATACCTCCCTGAGCAATAAGCGGAGGTGTTCAAGCTTAAATTTAAAGGCCGTCATATCAGAATCTGTCTGAGGAAGCGTCTTTCCTGAATCAGAAATTTCTCCCTCAGATAACAAATCCCTCACCCCTACTTCAGAGGGCATATCAGATATGGCTACTAAAGCGTCAGACGGCTCAGCATTTTTCCTAAACCCAGAACTGTCCCGCTTTCCTTGTAAACCAGGCAGTTTAGATAAAACCTCTGCGAGGGCTGTATTCATAACTGTGGCCATGTCTTGTAAAGTAAAAGAATTTGACCAACTAGAGGTAATTGGTGTCACTTGTGCGGGCATTACTGGTTGTGACACTTGGGGAGAGCTAGATGGCGAACCCTCATTTACTTCTGGCTGAGAATCATCTATTGCTCTATTTTTAAGTGCTAATATATGTTCTTTATAGTTTATAGACATATCAGTACGATTGGGACACATTCTAAGAGGGGGTTCCACAATGGCTTCCAAACATATTGAACAAGGATTTTCCTTGGTGTCAGACATGTTAAACAGGCTAGTACTGTAACAAGCAAGCTTGGAAAACACTGTAATCAAAGTAAATAACACTTAGAAATAAAACGGTACTGTGCCTTTAAGAGAAAAAAAGCTGCACAAATTCTGCAAAACAGTGTAAAAAAGCAGTAAACTTACCGAAATTTTTACAGTAGCATCATAAAGCCTTAGTAACTTTGCACAGCTATGCAAATAAACAATTAACTCCTTAATGGCAAAATGACACTCACCCATCCAAACGTCAAAACCGGTAAAAATGACTTTCAGCACCTTGCCACAAGCTCTGCTGTGGTTCCTACCTGCCCTTCAGAACGATTTGTGGGGGAAAAAACTTCTTTTACAGCCCTCAAACACAGCAGGAACTTCTGGAGAAGCAGTTAGATGTCTCTGAGGAAAAGAAACTGTGCAACTGAGGCGCGAAAATAGGCCCCTCCCACCTCCCTCGATGTTTTGAGGCCTATCAGAAAAACACCAGAGTGTCTCTTAATTAACCATGTGGGTTAAAAACCCCAAAAACAAGCCACAATGACCCCTTTAGTCCCTTCAAAAAAACGTTATAATTGCATCATTTACTGAATAAACAAAAACGTTTTTTTCCTAACAGTGTCACCAGTAACTAATGAGCCCTTCATGCAAGCTGAAATTCCTATCCAAGTGTCTGAATACAGCTTACCCTTCCCTCATGGGAATATTGACAGCCTTTTCTAGAATTAACACAGTCTGTCTAGAAAAATATAGACTTAACATACCTCATATGCAGCTTAGCATGCAAACCGTTCCTCCAACTGAAGTTTTCCTGTACTCTTCAGCCGTTGTGAGAACAGCAGTGGATCTTCGTTACAAAGTGCTAAGATCATCATCCTCCTTGCAGAAATCTTCATCCCTTTTCTGCCAGAGAGTAAATAGTACACACCGGTACCATTTAAAATAACAAATTTTTGCTTGAGAAATAAAAAACTAACATTTTTGTCACCACACTCGCTCTGCCCTTCCTAGTACTTAGAGTAGGCAAAGAGAATGACGGGGGTGGAGCTAAGGGGGGAGCTATATAGACAGCTCTGCTGTGGGTGCTCTCTTTGCCACTTCCTGTAGGGAAGGAGAATATCCCACAAGTAAGGATGAATCCGTGGACTCAATACATCTTACAAGAGAAATTAACTTTTATCACTTTGTCTGCGAGGTTTTAAATAGCAGCCTCACTTAGGCCTTGAGAGAGAGTTACACAGCTACAGAAGCTGGTGTGTGTGTTTGTTACACTGTGTAAAAGACTTTTGTTCCTGTGAACTGTAAAAGGACATTATTTTTACAAAGCACTTGTGGAATGCTGTGAAGTGCTGGGACACATTTAAAAGCACTTAACTTTGCTGCAGAGGAAGGATTTCCCTCTTTTGAAAATGAACTGCCTGTTTGTTATTGCTGTGAAAAATAAAGCCTTTTAAACTACAGTGGATTGTCCTGTGCTGCATTTGTGCACTAGAAGACCGTGGTTAAAAGTGGTCCCTGTTACACTTGGTGGAGAATGCGGGCAACCACGTTGTATGTCTGTGGGCATAATAATCTGCAAGCAACATGGAGGAAGTCATTAAAGCTTTGATCCATTCTAATGCTATACAGCAGGAGACTAACAGAAAAGCTGCTGAAAATAGTGCAGCACTGCAACAGTTGGTCTTGGCCCAGTCAGAGAGTGCTATGCTGCTGGCTAAATCACAGAAGGAGAACACTGAATTGTTGATACAACAGATGGCTGCTGTGCAAGCTGAGACATTCAGGAAGACCCGGGAAGAGCAACAAAGTGCTACACAAACTCTGCAACGAGAGGTTCAAGCCATATCAGAAAAACTGAACTCTGAATATGTTGGTGGCAGCCAAGGTTCCAGAGTAATAAGGGCTAGTCATTATCTTCAAAAAATGACAGTAGCTGATGATGTTGAGGCATATCTTTTGGCATTTGAACGCACAGCAGAAAGAGAAAAATGGCCGACAGTTGAGTGGGCGAGTATACTTGCGCCATATCTTAGTGGTGAACCTCAGAAGGCCTACTTTGATTTAGAGCCAGCACAAGCCAGTGACTATAAGAAATTGAAGGCAGAAATCCTTGCACGCCTGGGGGTGACTTCGGCAGTCTGTGCACAAAGATTCCATTCCTGGATGTTTTTATCTCATAATGCTGCAAGATCCCAGATGTTCGACCTTATACACCTTGCCAGGAAGTGGCTGCAACCAGAGGTTAATTCGGCTACCAATATAGTGGAACTACTGGTGATGGACCGGTTTCAGCGTGGATTACCTGCTTCCCTGCGGCGGTGGGTTAATCAAGGTGATCCTCAAACAGCGGATCAGTTGATTTTATTGGTCGAAAGATTTATAGCTTCAGGAGAAGTTTTGCAACAATCTTCAATGGATCAGCCCCACAATCCCAAGTCCCAGAGCTCTACAAGAACTGGTAAGACTGTTCAGGGGATAAAGGGGATAAGAGAGCAGCAGGTGTATAGGCAAAACACCAGAGACATTTCCCCAGGAATTAAGGAAACATTTAAATATAACCAACCTGTAAGATGTTTTAAATGGAACGAGGTTGGGCATATTGCTAGAGACTGTGATAAAGATGAATTTATGGACTGTAATGTTGCACATTCACTATTGTCTAATAGCAACAGCTCTGTTAATAATGATTCCCATTGGTGTACTGTGACGGTTAATGGTAAAGTGTCTAGGGCTTTGCTTGATTCAGGAAGTATGGTCACACTAGTGGCTAAATCTTTAGTACCAGATGCAGTATTAGATTATGGGGAAAAAATGGGAATTATCTGTGTTCATGGAGATAAACGGGAATATCCTACAGCTGAGGCAGAGATTGAGACTCAGTGTGGTAAATTAAAATATTGTGTTGGTGTAGTACCAAATTTAGCCCATGAGGTGGTGATAGGGAGAGATTTTCCAAACTTTCTGGAGTTATGGGAATCTCCAGAAATATGTCAAACTTCTGATATTTATGTATTTCCTTTCTCTGAAACTGATTTTGAAGGGGGTTCCATTGAAAAGGAGAAAAATAAGATTTATTGCCCTATGCCTGTATTAGTAGGTGATCAACCTTCTCAGAGTAATGAAGTACCAAGTACTAGCTCGGAAAATATTGAGGATTTGATAGATCTGGTTGGTGGCCCTGGTAATTTTAAAAAAGCCCAATGGGAGGATCCAACATTGGTAGAGGCAAGAAATAATATCAGGGTTATAAATGATGTTGTGACACAGCCAGGAAATGTATTACCCTATCCTTATTTTGAAGCAGTTAATGATTTGGTATATCGTGTAGAGAAGAAAGGAACAGACATTGTTAAACAACTTTTGGTGCCCCAGACTTTTAGGAACACTGTATTAAATCTTGCACATAACCACATTCTAGGGGGGCATTTGGGAGTTGAGAAAACCAAAGAGAGAGTTCTTAGAAGGTTTTATTGGCCAGGGATATTTGTAGCCATCAAGGATTATTGTGCTTCATGCCCTAAGTGTCAACTTACAGCTCTTGCTAAAGATTTTCGTAACCCTTTAGTGCCCTTGCCTATAATTGATGTGCCTTTTGAAAGAATTGCTATGGACTTGGTGAGTCCGCTGGTTAAATCTGCTAGAGGACATCAGTATATACTGGTAATCCTTGATTATGCTACACGCTATCCTGAGGCAGTTCCCCTTCGTAACAGCTCTGCAAAGTCCATAGCAAAAGAACTCATGCTAATGTTTAGCAGGGTCGGGATACCTAAGGAAAGTTTGACAGACCAAGGAACTCCATTTATGTCCAGGGTTACAAAAGAATTGTGTAAGTTGTTGGGCATAAAACAACTAAGGACCTCAGTATATCACCCTCAGACTGATGGTTTAGTAGAAAGGTTTAACAAAACTCTCAAAAGTATGCTAAGAAAGGTAATTAACACAGATGGGAGAAATTGGGACCTTCTGTTACCCTATCTAATGTTCTCTATCAGGGAGGTTACCCAGGCTTCTACAGGTTTTTCCCCATTTGAACTGTTATATGGGCGGCATCCCAGGGGATTACTAGATATAGTTAAAGAGACTTGGGAGCAAGAGACAACACCTTATCGAAGTATTATTGAACATATTTCCCAAATGCAGGATCGTATGGAAGCTGTCATGCCCATTGTAAGGGAACATAAGGGAAAAGCACAGGAAGCACAAAAGTACAGCTACAACCGTAATGCTAGAGCCAGGGTGTTTCAACCTGGGAATAGGGTGTTAGTTCTGGTCCCTACAGTTGAAAATAAATTCTTGGCTACTTGGCAGGGCCCATATGAGATAATTGAGAAAGTGGGTGATGTTAATTACAAAGTAAGTCAGCCAGGGAGAAGGAAACCTGAGCAAATATATCATATAAATCTGTTAAAACCTTGGAAAGATAGGGAAGTTTTAGTTGCCTTAAAACCTACAGAACTCCCTGTCACTGAACCAGATGTAAATATATCGGAAACCCTATCTGTACATCAGAAGCGAGAGGTCAAGGATTTTATTAGAATAAACAAAGAGGTATTTTCTGTGGTACCGGGAAAAACTAATGTTATTAAGCATTACATAATAACAGAACCAGGGAAGAAGGTCTGCCTTAAACCCTATAGGGTCTCTGAGGCTCGTAGAAAGTCTATTAAACTGGAGGTAGAAAAAATGTTAAAGCTTGGGGTAATTGAGGAATCACAAAGTGAGTGGAACAGTCCAATCGTGCTTGTTCCAAAGCCGGATGGTTCATTAAGGTTCTGTAATGACTTTCGTAAGCTTAATTGTGTTTCCAAATTTGACACCTAGCCAATGCCTAGAGTAGATGAGTTGATAGAAAGGCTAGGAAAAGCACGTTATCTCACTACAATTGATTTAACGAAAGGGTATTGGCAGGTGCCTCTCACTAGTCAAGCAAAGGAAAAGACAGCTTTTTCAACCCCAGAGGGCTTATTTCAGTATACAGTGTTGCCAATTGGTGTAAATGGGGCCCCGGCAACATTCCAGAGGATGATGGATAGAATTCTGAAACCCCATGTTCGTTATGCGGCAGCATATTTGGATGATGTTATCATTTATAGTACAGATTGGGAATCCCATCTTCCAAAAGTTTAAGCAGTACTTGATGCAATACGGTCCGCTGGGTTAACTGCCAATCCTGCAAAATGTACTGTTGGTTTACAGGAAGCTAAGTACTTGGGTTATACTATTGGTAGAGGATTAGTTAAACCTCAGACAACAAAAGTAGAGGCCATACAGAACTGGCCACAGCCTCTAACTAAAAAACAAGTAAGAGCATTTATTGGGATAAATGGTTATTATAGAAGGTTTATCCCGAATTTCGCTACAATTGCGGCACCCTTGACAGATCTCACAAAAGCAAGGGCCCCAATTATGATAAAATGGTCCCCAGAAGCAGAACAAGCTTTTAAGCATTTGAAAGATGCCCTTTGTGCCCATCCAGTTTTGGTAACCCCCAAATTCGCTAAAGATTTTATTGTACAGACAGATGCCTCTGATGTTGGTTTAGGAGCAGTTCTCTCACAGGAGTGTCAGGGAGAAGAGCATCCTGTCCTTTTCCTAAGCAGAAAACTTATTTCACAGGAAAAGAACTATTCTATAGTGAAGAAAGAATGTCTTGCCATTAAGTGGGCTTTAGAGACCCTTAGGTACTATCTGTTGGGAAGAAAATTTAAATTAATAACAGATCATGCTCCTCTCACATGGATGAGTCAGAATAAGGAAACAAATTCAAGGGTTACTAGGTGGTTTCTTAGCTTGCAACCCTTCAATTTTACTGTTGAGCACAGGGCTGGTCTTTTGCAGGGCAATGCTGATGGTTTGTCTCGGGTACATTCATTGATGTCCATGGTCGCCCATGAGCTGGGGGGGAGGTTATGTGACAGAAAGCAAGGCCTGGTTATAAATGGAAGATATTTAAGACCAAACATTGTACATGCTATTTCTCCTTTCAGTTAAAACCCCAGGGAGAAAGAGTGTGTATTTGATTATGCAGTTGATAAACTGTGTTCTGGGTCCCTGGGGTTTGGGATAATTGGAGAGAGGGTGGGCCATTATCCCAGACAGCTGTGAAGCTGTCCAGCAGCTAATCACAGGTGTGGCTAATTAGAAGTTGTGAGGGTTTAAATAGCAGCCTCACTTAGGCCTTGAGAGAGAGTTACACAGCTACAGAAGCTGGTGTGCGTGTTTGTTACACTGTGTAAAAGACTTTTGTTCCTGTGAACTGTAAAAGGACATTATTTTTACAAAGCACTTGTGGAATGCAGTGAAGTGATGGGACACATTTAAAAGTACTTAACTTTGCTGAAGAGGAAGGATTTCTCTCTTTTGAAAATGAACTGCCTGCTTGTTATTGCTGTGAAAAATAAAGCCTTTTAAACTACAGTGGATTGTCCTGTGCTGCATTTTTGCCCTAGAAGACCGTGGTTAAAAGTGGTCCCTGATACAATATATATATATATATATATAGGATTTTGTTGTAGGTGTGTGCACTCTCACTATCTTTCGCCAACCGCCAGGGTGCTGTAAAAATGTTTCAATAGTTTTAGATAAGATAAGCACTCACTGGACTTCAGCCGTCCCTTCCTCTGACAAACAACAATACAAAATGACAAACTTATAAAGGTGAATAAAACCCTCCCCTGTGTTCAGAACCAATCAGTGCAATCTGCGTGTTAGGACTGGAGAAACAAGTCTCCTGATAGGCTAAAGATCAAAAATCAAACAAGATGATAGGATGAAAAGAGTGTCAAACAAAGTGTCTATTCCTATGAGCATCTGAAAGTGAAAAAAAGTGTATGCCCGTGTGTTTAAAAACAACGTCCAAGGTCAGCAAATGATTAATAACCTTATAGAGACATCCATGGGTGTAAATCATAATATAGAGTGGGGCTCGTGTGGTATAAATTTACACAGCAAAAATAACCAATAGCGTTAATCAACACAAAAATCATGGTCAGCTCAGCCAATCAAACAATCCATCTATCCAGTGGTCAGATGAGTCACAGCTCATCCAGCCCCACCCTCAAACCTGTCCGTGACTCACAGTGTCACTCTGTCAAACACATACCTATTAATCAGATCTCATTTATTGCACTAGAAAAATGTCTACCTGGGACTCATATATATCCCAGCTATGTTCAGACTAATCACAACCCAAGGGGGAGTCCCGATCCCGGATACATTGATAATATGCAGGCGGCAATCTAAAACCATCATATCAAAATAGTAATACCATAACATTGCCATACTGGAGACGCATGATTTCAGTACTAAGACAACAAAGCATATGATTGGAGCTTTAGTGGTGTGTGGTTCCACACTGACATATTATTGGCTGGAGACGCGCGCTGCACTGAATAGAACTGTCGGACACTGACTTGTGATCAAAGAGGACAGCGGCTATTTATGCTCGGTGTATAGGGGCATTAGGGTTGACTTTATGTGGAAATATGGCAATGTTATGGTATTACTATTTTGATATGATGGTTTTAGATTGCCGCCTGCATATTATCAATGTATCCGGGATCGGGACTCCCCCTTGGGTTGTGATTAGTCTGAACATAGCTGGGATATATATGAGTCCCAGGTAGACATTTTTCTAGTGTAATAAATGAGATCTGATTAATAGGTATGTGTTTGACAGAGTGACACTGTGAGTCACGGACAGGTTTGAGGGTGGGGCTGGATGAGCTGTGACTCATCTGACCACTGGATAGATGGATTGTTTGATTGGCTGAGCTGACCATGATTTTTGTGTTGATTAACGCTATTGGTTATTTTTGCTGTGTAAATTTATGCCACACGAGCCCCACTCTATATTATGATTTACACCCATGGATGTCTCTATAAGGTTATTAATCATTTGCTGACCTTTGACGTTGTTTTTAAACACGGGCATACACTTTTTTTCACTTTCAGATGCTCATAGGAATAGACACTTTGTTTGATACTCTTTTCATCCTATCATCTTGTTTGATTTTTGATCTTTAGCCTATCAGGAGACTTGTTTCTCCAGTCCCAACACGCAGATTGCACTGATTGGTTCTGAACACAGGGGAGGGTTTTATTCACCTTTATAAGTTTGTCATTTTGTATTGTTGTTTGTCAGAGGAAGGGACTGCTTTTTTGTCCCGAAACGTCACAAATAAAATTGTTTATAACACAGACGGCTGAAGTCCAGTGAGTGCTTATCTTATCTAAAACTATATATATATATATATACATACATACACACAAATATATATATATATATATATATATATATATATATATATATATATATAAAAATAAATAAATAAATAAAGGCATTGACCCAAGGAAGGAAAGCATAATTCCGTCATTATATAATTCGCTGATAAGACCTCACCTTGAGAATGAAGTACAGGTCTAGGAACCAATTTTTTTTTAAACAAAAAGCACATTGCAAAGTTTAGAGAAGGGCCACAAAGCTAATAAGGGGAATTGATAATTTTAGACTATGAAGAGAAGTTAGTCAAACTGGGTCTGTTTTCTGTAGAAAAGGTGCTTATATCCAAGGCACATATAAATTATTTGTGGAAGCACTGTTTATTCCAAGGCAATCGTTTTAATCTCCAGCAATGTAAAGGTTTTTTTGCTGTAAGAGAAATCAAATTGTGGAACTCATTGCCTAAGGAGGTAGTGAAAGTCAACAATTTGGATACTAAAATAGCTTTGACACATTTCTGGTTAGAAACAGAAATCATGATATGAGAACAAAATCAACATAGAGGTTGAACAGAAGTATGCATATATATAGCACTTCACTCTCCCAATAAATAACCGTAATTATACCATCAAAATGGGAGATATGAATAGGTGATAGAAGTTAAAATATAACCTTTATTGATTTATTTAAAATTGGAAAACAAACAACAACAACATACAATTTAAAAAAACTGCAAAAAGTTGTGGACCAATGGAGCATGTATTGGCTAACACGTAGATATATTGAATGTTGGGGTAGTTATCAGATACGTTGGTTTTTTTTTTTTAATTCCTTGGTTGGGATTAGTATAAGACACAAACACAGGTGGTTAAAAATACTACACTCTAAATCTCTAAAATGCTAACCCAGAGGTTGGACTATCTCCTAGAACCAACCAAAAGTGAAGGACAAACAAGGATTTTGGGTAGCGCTAGAACAGCTTAGAGAGGGAGGGGGGCAATGAATATAACTGTGGTGCTGGGTGTATGATTACAAATAATATATATGTGTGTGACAAATTTATGGGAAGGATACTAAATATTAGTGTGAGGGAAAAATAAATTCCTCAAATATTGAAGACAAAATATATTACCAATATTGATAGGAAAGGATGGATTATTACAAATGTGTTGGTCTAAAGTCGCCTAAAAGATGATACTAAATAAAACTATATGCAGTCAGTATAGGAAAGATTATTAAAGGGTTTTAATGATACAGAATAAGGTAAAATTATATATAAAACAATCTTAGTAATAAGTTGGTGCCGGCACCTAATGTATCAAGTACAACAAATAAAAACGGCAATTTAAGAACAATGTTAAAAACAGTAATTTGAGGATCTAAATGCTGATATTTGGAAGATAAATACAGTTCATAACAGCTTGACCAATGGGAGGAATTCTATTGTATTGTATACTTCTTATTTGATTACTGGTGTTTTACCGTACTGATGTAGAAGGGTTAACGTCCTGCAAAAAAAGAGTTGTAGCGGACCTGGAAAAAATATAGGGAATTGAATCCACTCATGCACAAGTATCTTATGTGGTATAGATGGCAAACGGAATTGCTAAGTTTTCCGAAGTTGTAAGATTTCCGAATCTTGTTTCGTTCAGAGAGATAGTGTGGTATTTCCACTCAGTGGCAGGTAAGTCCTGGGGCCGAGGTGTTGTGCTGGCAGCCAAACCTTCTCTTTCGGGCTGTACCTCCAGGCCCCATTACCTGTTCCGGTTTAATGGGTCACAGGTATTGAGTCAGTGTAATCCGCAGATTTGTAGCAGGGTTAAGTTGGAGAAACTTGATATATAGATCCTGGGTGAGGGGTTACGCACATGTATACACCGCTAATGATTTAGACGGCTTTAATGCACCTCACCTACTACAATCAAAGTTTTCTCTAAGAGTATACAAATGAGCAATCATGTATATTTTGCTTGACATCTATATTGCAGTTTACGTAGCATTGATAAAATATTTTATTTATACACACAATAAAGAATTTATAAACGGTGTAACATATAATATATGAAAATCAAGGCATACAATATGTTTTACCTTAACTGTGAATAATAAGGGTGTCACTAATGTTATTTCTTTGTGTCGAAAAACATGTTTAGTATATACTTCTTGTAACAAAGTGTTACTAGGTATAACTCTCTAAGGCCTAGATTTGGAGTTCGGCGGTAGCCGTCAAAACCAGCGTTAGAGGCTCCTAACGCTGGTTTTGGCCGCCCGCTGGTATTTGGAGTCAGTGATTAAAGGGTCTAACGCTCACTTTTCAGCCGCGACTTTTCCATACCGCAGATCCCCCTACGCCATTTGCGTAGCCTATCTTTTCAATGGGATCTTTCTAACGCTGGTATTTAGAGTCGTTTCTGAAGTGAGCGTTAGAGCTCTAACGACAAAATTCCAGCCGCCTGAAAATAGCAGGAGTTAAGAGCTTTCTGGCTAACGCCGGTTCATAAAGCTCTTAACTACTGTACCCTAAAGTACACTAACACCCATAAACTACCTATGTACCCCTAAACCGAGGTCCCCCCACACCGCCGCCACTCGATTAAAATTTTTAACCCCTAATCTGCCGACCGCCACCTACGTTATATTTATGTACCCCTAATCTGCTGCCCCTAACCCCGCCAATCGGAATTAAGGTAGGAATTTTCTGATTGGCTGATGGAATCAGCCAATCAGAATCTAGTTCAATCCGATTGGCCGATCCAATCAGCCAATCAGATTGAGCTCGCATTCTATTGGCTGATCGGAACAGCCAATAGAATGCGAGCTCAATCTGATTGGCTGATTGGATCAGCCAATCGGATTGAACTTGATTCTGATTGGCTGATTCCATCAGCCAATCAGAAAATTCCTACCTTAATTCCGATTGGCTGATAGAATCCTATCAGCCAATCGGAATTCGAGGGACGCCATCTTGGATGACGTCCCTTAAAGGAACAGTCATTCGTCGTTCAGTCGTCGGTCCGGATGGATGTTCCGCGCTGGAGGTCTTCAGGATCCTGCCGCTTCGCTCCGGATGGAAGAAGATCGAAGATGCCGCTTGGAGAAGATGTTTGCCGGTCCGGATGTCCTCTTCTTGCCGGATAGGAGGAAGACTTTGGAGCCTCTTCTGGACCTCTTCAGCACCGGAATATGGATCGCCAACCCCCGCTTGGGTTGGATGAAGATCTTGGAGCCAGGACGGATCGGTGATACCTGGATGGTGAAGACAAGGTAGGAAGATCTTCAGGGGATTAGTGTTAGGTTTATTTAAGGGGGGTTTGGGTTAGATTAGGGGTATGTGGGTGGTGGGTTGTAATGTTGGGGGGGGGGGTATTGTATGTTTTTTTTTACAGGCAAAAGAGCTGAAATTCTTGGGGCATGCCCCGCAAAGGGCCCTGTTCAGGGCTGGTAAGGTAAAAGAGCTTGTAACTTTTTTAATTTAGAATAGGGTAGGGAATTTTTTATTTTGGGGGGCTTTGTTATTTTATTAGGGGGCTTAGAGTAGGTGTAATTAGTTTAAAATTGTTGTAATATTTTTCTTATGTTTGTAAATATTTTTTTATTTTCTGTAACTTAGTTCTTTTTTATTTTTTGTACTTTAGCTAGTTTATTTAATTGTATTTATTTGTAGGAATTGTGTTTAATTAATTTATTGATAGTGTAGTGTTAGGTTAATTGTAGGTAATTGTAGGTAGTTTATTTAATTAATTTATTGATAGGGTAGTGTTAGGTTTAATTATATCTTAGGTTAGGATTTATTTTACAGGTAATTTTGTTATTATTTTAACTAGGTAACTATTAAATAGTTCTTAACTATTTAATAGCTATTGTACCTGGTTAAAATAATTACAAAGTTGCCTGTAAAATAAATATTAATCCTAAAATAGCTATAATATAATTATAATTTATATTGTAGCTATATTAGGGTTTATTTTACAGGTAAGTATTTAGCTTTAAATAGGAATAAGTTATTTAATAAGAGTTAATTTATTTCGTTAGATAAAAATTATATTTAACTTAGGGGGGTGTTAGTGTTAGGGTTAGACTTAGCTTTAGGGGTTAATCCATTTATTAGAATAGCGGTGAGCTCCGATCGGAAGATTAGGGGTTAATAATTGAAGGTAGGTGTCGGCGATGTTAGGGAGGGCAGATTAGGGGTTAATACTATTTATGATAGGGTTAGTGAGGCGGATTAGGGGTTAATAACTTTATTATAGTAGCGCTCAGGTCCGCTCGGCAGATTAGGGGTTAATAAGTGTAGGCAGGTGTCGGCGACGTTGAGGGGGGCAGATTAGGGGTTAATAAATATAATATAGGGGTCGGCGATGTTAGGGCAGCAGATTAGGGGTACATAGGGATAACGTAGGTTGCGGCGGTTTACGGAGCGGCAGATTAGGGGTTAAAAAAAATATGCAGGGGTCAGCGATAGCGGGGGCGGCAGATTAGGGGTTAATAAGTGTAAGGTTAGGGGTGTTTAGACTCGGGGTACATGTTAGAGTGTTAGGTGCAGACGTAGGAAGTGTTTCCCCATAGGAAACAATGGGGCTGCGTTAGGAGCTGAACGCTGCTTTTTTGCAGGTGTTAGGTTTTTTTTCAGCTCAAACAGCCCCATTGTTTCCTATGGGAGAATCGTGCACGAGCACGTTTTTGAGGCCGGCCGCGTCCGTAAGCAACTCTGGTATCGAGAGTTGCATTTGCGGTAAAAATGCTCTACGCTCCTTTTTTGGAGCCTAACGCAGCATTTGTTTGAACTCTCGATACCAGAGTTAATTTTATGGTGCGGCCAGAAAAAAGCCCGCGGAGCGTTAACAGACCTTTTACCGCCGAACTCCAAATCTAGGCCTAAGAGAGTAAGAAAATAGAAAAGTGAAGATCTATGTGATTCGATACATTAAGTTTTAGAGTATAGGTCTGAAGATAATTATCTGGGTTTATAAGCAAATGAATTATAGAATTTAGATTAGAATCAGAAGCTAATGAAAGCAACAAGAGGTCATGCAAATACAGATGAGGGGTATAAGATATTGTAATACAAAAGATTTAAAAGATTTTTTGTATACGGAATGAGATGGTGCTACCTGAAGATAATTATCTGGGTTTATAAGCAAATGAATTATAGAATTTAGATTAGAATCAGAAGCTAAAGAAAGCAACAAGAGGTCATGCAAATACAGATGAGGGGTATAAGATATTGTAATACAAAAGATTTAAAAGATTTTTAGTATACGGAATGAGATGGTGCTACCTGAAGATAATTATCTGGGTTTATAAGCAAATGAATTATAGAATTTAGATTAGAATCAGAAGCTAAAGAAAGCAACAAGAGGTCATGCAAATACAGATGAGGGGTATAAGATATTGTAATAAAAAAAAAAATGAATGTAGGTGATGTGTAGTGTTAAACTAATTAATACAGGTGGGTGTCTTTTTCTGAGAATCTATTGAAAGAATAACTGGTCACAGAATTGTGGTCAGATTAGTGTAGTATTTATTTTATATTATAATGTTAAATTCGGGCAGTAGAGGGACATGATCCCCAGAACATGCAAGCAATAATTCATTCTTTGAGTTAGTTATATCAAGGAGGATACTAGAATTACTGAAAAAGTTAGAGAATATTAAAGAATGGGGAGAATATTGATCCTATTCTATAGTTGTGCTTGAGCCCCATATTACATGTGTCCCATATTACATGTGTATGTTTAAGGTTTAATATATATTAAATAAGTGAATTTAGGTCTAGTTCTGAGTTTAGACCATCTGTATAGAGAGTATTATAATGGAATATATATTCTGCTTCCTTTTTGTTGAGAAGGGTGTTCATGTTTCCTCCCCTTTTGTTTAATGTGAGTTTTTTTATGCCCCAGAATTTAAAATGTTTTAGATCCCCCTTATGAATTTCTTTGAAATGAGCATAGAGTTTAGTGTCTGAGGATTCGTGTTCTATTTTCAACAAATGTTCTCTAATCCTATCTTTTAACATTCTACTTGTTTGACCAAAGTAGAGAAGTTTACAAGAGCACTCAATACAATAAATGATATTTTTATCTGTGCATCTGATAATTTCTTTTATTTTAGTGTAATATTTATGAGATTTTAGTTCAGTGAGCTTAGTACTGTACTGGCAGGATTTACAATTGGTACATGGGAAATAGCCACTGAGTTGTTTTCCTGAGAGGTCTCTGTCTGATGTTTTATTGTCATTATTGAATTCGCTAGGTGAAAGTATCATTTTTAAGTTTTTTGCTTTCCTGAAAATAATATCCGGTTGATTTTTTATATTATGCCCTAAAATATGATCTTGTTTCAAGAGATACCAATGTTTTTTAAAAAAAAATTTAATCTCTAAATGTTGTGAGCTGAAGTCAGTTATGAATGGTATAAAGAGGTCATCATGGTTATTGTTTGGGTTATTGGTTTTTAACTTCTTTGGGTTGGTTGATAGTAGTGTATCTCTATTTATGTTAGCCACTTCATTTTGTGTTTTTATGATAGTATTTGGGTCATATCCTTTTTCTATAAATCTGTCTGTCAGAATTTGGGATTGTGACTGATAGCTATCTATGGAGGAACAATTTTTCTTTATCCTCATAAATTGGCTTTTGGGGATATTAGATTTCCATTTCATTAGATGGCAACTTTCAGAATGTATATAATTGTTTGCATCTATATCCTTAAAATATGTTCTAGTCTGTATTAGGTTATTAATGATCTCAATTTCAATGTCGAGGAAGTGGATTTTTCTACTACTGTATTCGTGGGTAAAGGATAAACCCATGTCATTCTTATTTATATCAGTAATGAATATGTCTAATAATTCTGTGTCACCCTTCCATACTATGAAAATGTCGTCAATGTATCTGAAATAGTGCACAAGGTTCGCACCCCATGGGCCGTTGTTAATATAGATGTCTTCAAATTGGCCCATGAACAAGTTGGCATAACTGGGGGCGAACCTTGTGCCCATAGCAGTACCTTTGATTTGCAAAAAAATTTCGTCATTAAATAGAAAACTATTGTTTGATAGGATAAATTCTATACAGTTTAGAATGAATTTGTTTTGTATCGTAGGCAGTTTTTTGTCCCTATCAAGAAATAATTTAACTGCTGCTATACCTAAATTATGGGAAATGTTAGTGTAGAGTGAATTAACGTCACAAGTGACAAAAATATAATTATCCTGCCAGACGAGGTTTTTGATTAGATTAAGAAAGTGTGTTGAATCTTTCAGATATGATTGTAAATTGACAACATATTTCTGGAGATAGAAATCTACATATTGTGATAAATTACTAGTAAGTGATTCTATCCCTGATATGATAGGACGGCCAGGTGGTCTAGTTTTGTGTTTGTGCACTTTTGGTAGAAAATAGAATGTAGGGGTCTTTGGGTGAGTTATGGTTAGAAAATTCAGTTCTGACTGGTTAATAATGCCTTCTGTACTAGCATTCTTTAAAAGAGTGTCTAATTGTTTAATTTGTTTCTGAAGGGGATTACTTATTAACTTTTTATATGTGGTTTTGTCATTCAGAAGTCTATTTGATTCTTCTATGTAATAATCGGTGTCCATGAGTACAATTCCTCCCCCCTTGTCTGCCGGCTTGATCACTATCTTTTTATTGTTTTTTAATTCTGTTAATACTTCAAATTCTTTTTTAGTTAGATTATTCTTTAATGGTTTAGTCTGGTCTAATGATATGAGGTCTTTCTTGATGTTTTGTTCATAGAGTTTAATATGTTCACTTTTCTCGTTGGTTGGATAAAAAACAGACTTAGGTTTATACTCTGTATGTACATAATGATCTTTATCGATTGTTGATTTGTATTGAACAGGATTTTTTAAAAAATATCTTTTTAAAGTGATCTTACGTATATATTGATTTATGTTGATTAGCGTTTCAAATTTGTTCAATTTACATGAGGGGGCAAAAGTGAGGCCTTTATTGAGGACTTCTTCTTGTTTTTCATTTAGAGTCACTTTACTGATATTAAAAATGCCAGATTTGATATCTAATTTAGTTTGGGTTATCTTTTTAATGTTTTGTTTAGAGGTTCCTCTCCCTCGTCTGCCTCTAGTCTTCTTTTGTTTTGTGTATTTCTTTGTGTTTTTGCCAATTCCTGAAAGTTTCTTGAAGGCCCCGCTTTTGCGGGGGAGTAGCCTAAAAAAGGTGTCTCAATTGTTGAACTGTTTTGTTTGTTGTTCTCATGATTACCATTAGTGTAAACTCTATGCTGATTAGGTGTCTGTAGTAAAGGTTCTTATCTATTTTTAAGGGGGATTCTCCAATTGTCATTAGTGTAGTCTCTTTGATAGTGATTTCCTCTGTAGTGTGGAGGATCATTTCTTCTAGTGTAGTTAAATTCATGTTGATAGTTATAGTGGTTAGGTCTATAATTATTTGTGGTTTGTCTATTCATAAACCTATCACGTTCATATGATTGATTGTACTGATTTTGTGAAAATGTTGATCTGTTTTGAGTTAGATATGAATGATATAAGGTGCTTCTATCTTCAAAACTATGTTAGGCTGGATGATTTCCATATGTATCCCTATTATTTTCATAATCATTTTGCCTGTTCCTATTCCAATATTGTTTTTTTCTGGCGGGAATATAATTGTGTGTTGCCATATTTCCATTAAATTTACTCCTGATTGGTTCATTATCATTGTACTCTATTTTCTTATGATTCTGATAACTACTCTGTGCTCTTTTTGGATATTCATTATTTGCAGTAATTTTATGAGAAGTTGAGTGATTAGATTTATTGTGTGTTTTTGAGTAGTTTTTACTAAATAGAGAGGCGAGATCTTTTTTGAGGTTGATT
Organism: Bombina bombina; assembly: GCF_027579735.1. NCBI lineage: Eukaryota > Metazoa > Chordata > Amphibia > Anura > Bombinatoridae > Bombina > Bombina bombina. Next base: position 872,838,297 of record NC_069502.1, read on the forward strand.
GGAGTGTTATCTGCTATTGTATCCACATTTTCACTAAGTGTTGGTTCCTCAGAGGTGACATCAACCTCAGTATTGGTATTATAATCCTCTAAATCTCTATTGAATTTAGAGTTTTTCTGAGAAATGATAATTTCTTTATGTTCAGAAAGTTTTTTTTACAATTTCTAATCGAGTCTGTTTATAATTTTGATTTATTTCTAAATTGTCAAGTTTATTCTTGGTTGTTTCAATTTCTTTATTGATATCACTAAGATGTATTCTCCTTGCCTTAACAATGACTTTCATAAGTCCAATGGAGGCCATTTCCAAAATCTCAAACCATTCTTTAGATAGTATATCAGGTAAACTGAATGTGCAGCTTTTTTTCAGCCTAAGGCCTCTAGGTACCATATTGAGATCAATATAATTCTGTATATATTTAATTTCTAAGGTATGCTTTATCTCTTTTAATAATGTCATCTCTAAGTCAGAGAAAATTTCATCTAAATTAGATGCTATAGGGTTTTCTGATGTAATGTTGGTATTAGATGCAATATTTCTGAAGATCATGTCCCTCTGAGCAAAAATTTCCATGTTTGAATGGATTAGAATTAAAAGATATAGTGTCTAATAGTAATTTGATAGTGTGAGTAAGGGTAATAATGTGAGACAAAATTATTGGTGATATAAAATTGATTGTGTTAATATACAATATAGTGTGTATAGTTGTACTGTGAAATATTCAGAACACTTGAGAAGATGTGTAGTTGATTAGTAGAAAATATTTCTGAGATTCTGGAAGGTGGAGTGACTATAGGCTAATTTGAAAACGAACGGTTTAGGAAAAGATATTATAGTACATAAATATGACTGATAGTGAGAGTGGATCTGAAACCGGAGATAAATAAAATAAAACACAAACACAGGTAGTTAAAGATACTACACTCTAAATCTCTAAAATGCTAACCCAGAGGTTGGACTATCTCCTAGAACCAACCAAAAGTGAAGGACAAACAAGGATTTTGGGTAGCGCTAGAACAGCTTAGAGGGAGGGGGGCAATGAATATAACTGTGGTGCTGGGTGTATGATTACAAATAATATATATGTGTGTGACAAATTTATGGGAAGGATACTAAATATTAGTGTGAGGGAAAAATAAATTCCTCAAATATTGAAGACAAAATATATTACCAATATTGATAGGAAAGGATGGATTATTACAAATGTGTTGGTCTAAAGTCGCCTAAAAGATGATACTAAATAAAACTATATGCAGTCAGTATAGGAAAGATTATTAATGGGTTTTAATGATACAGAATAAGGTAAAATTATATATAAAACAATCTTAGTAATAAGTTGTATTTATCTTCCAAATATCAGCATTTAGATCCTCAAATTACTGTTTTTAACATTGTTCTTAAATTGCCGTTTTTATTTGTTGTACTTGATACATTAGGTGCCGGCACCAACTTATTACTAAGATTGTTTTATATATAATTTTACCTTATTCTGTATCATTAAAACCCTTTAATAATCTTTCCTATACTGACTGCATATAGTTTTATTTAGTATCATCTTTTAGGCGACTTTAGACCAACACATTTGAAATAATCCATCCTTTCCTATCAATATTGGTAATATATTTTGTCTTCAATATTTGAGGAATTTATTTTTCCCTCACACTAATATTTAGTATCCTTCCCATAAATTTGTCACACACATATATATTATTTGGGATTAGTATAAGGTCTGAATTGTCAGCTAAATAATGTGAATCCTCCAAACCAAATAAATAAGGTCATCCCTGTTCATGAGACAGATATTGTCATGTAGTGTCTTTTGTCAGTGGTTCAATTGTATGAATGGTAAATTGGTTGTATATTTCCACTTATACTGGAAAATAGATATACTTGGCTCAGTATGAATACCAGAGCCTTATATCATTTACCAATAGTTTAGCACAAGGTCTTTTAATTTAATTATAAGAGCTTATTTGCACAAAGTGTTAGGTCAGTGACTCTCGTTGTTCTAATGTCAAGCAAAATAAACCATTATTGTAGAGTTGTTAAACACTTTCTAATAAGGTAGAATATCTTATCCATATATTTTTAACCAACTATTGTATATCTTGGGTGTACTATATTGAAGCCTCTGTTAGCGTATACGATTCTATGGTATCCAGTAATTGGATCACTTGGTGATATTTTAATATTCAATATCATATATTATAATTTTGTGTCTCTTATCAGTGGCTCATGATGTTCACTTTTGGGTAGGAAATCAAAGTAACACTAACACGTTATGCAAATAAGCTCTTATAATTAAATTAAAAGACCTTGTGCTAAACTATTGGTAAATGATATAAGGCTCTGGTATTCATACTGAGCCAAGTATATCTATTTTCCAGTATAAGTGGAAATATACAACCAATTTACCATTCACACAATTGAGCCACTGACAAAAGACACTACATGACAATATCTGTCTCATGAACATGGGTGACCTTATTTATTTGGTTTGGAGGATTCACATTATTTAGCTGACAATTCAGACCTTATACTAATCCCAACCAAGGAATTAAAAAAAAAAAACCCAACCTATCTGATAACTACCCCAACATTCAATATATCTACGTGTTAGCCAATACATGCTCCATTGGTCCACAACTTTTTGCAGTTTTTTAAATTTTATGTTGTTGTTTGTTTTCCAATTTTAAATAAACCAATAAAGGTTATATTTTAACTTCTATCACCTATTCATATCTCCCATTTTGATGGTATCATTACGGTTATTTATTGGGAGAGTGAAGTGCTATATATATGCATACTTCTGTTCAACCTCTATGTTGATTTTGTTCTCTAGTCTATCCATGCATAAGCACTCCAGCTAAGGAAATCTAATCCTATTATAATAGCATCTCCCCTAATATTAATGTAGTGCTGTTGCACCCTTTTTGTTCCTAAGAAATCATGATATGATTGTTTGTGTTAAATGGGTAATCCTTTTTAACTATTGTAATTTAAGCTCAATTGGAGCATCTTTGTTGTAAATCAAGTATTATCTGTACAGGTTAAACTCAATAGACTTCTGTCTTCTTTCTACCCAACTGCTATGTTACTACCAGGTATACAAGAAGAATAAAAAACTTGGGAATTATTATTTAAATCCTTTGAGTGCTGATGACGGCTCTGAGCCGCCGCAAATAGTCCCAGTCAGGTGCTGACGACGGCTCAGAGCTGTCGCTAGCACTCACCCACCTTGAGGGCAATCTGGGGGCTCCCACTGACTCCCACCCTGGCGATCTGGCCTGTATAGTGACAGGCATCGCTAGGGCTTCACTTTTCGCGTGGTGACGTCACGCGCAATGAAGTAATAACGTCACTGAGCAACTTTATTTAAAAATTACAATGTACAATATAGGGAAATGGGGGCATGCTGCTTAGAAGCCTGTATCTCAGGCATCTAAGCAGCTACAGACCCTTCCAGACCCACCGTTGGAAAGGTAATCTCACCTAACCTTTCCAACGGTATAAGTCTTGGGGATCTGGAAAAAAAATTTAAAAAGTTAAAAATTATTAAAAAAAAAAGAAAAAAAAGAAAAAAAGCTCAAATCCAGCTTAGCACCCAGGTGGGAAATGGCTTAGCTTAGCACTCAAAGGGTTAAGATAAAGGTTCCAAGGAGGACAAATTGATCATAAAAGGCTTAATTCTAGGTCAGGCTAGGACTAAACCATGAATGTCAGAAAGATAAGCAATATTCTTACAGAACATAACTAAAAAGGACAGAAAACGGACCCCTCAAAAGAACTGGTGGATAAACCCTTATCCACACCCTCCTGTAAAAATAGCAAAGAATCTTTGAATTCAAAAACAATGCCAAGAAAAAACTTGATTTGAACAGCAAGAAATAAAGGCCTTCCAGACCTATAGATAACAATTCCCCTAGTCACAGACTTGCAAGCCTGTATAAGAAACTCAATAACCGAACAAATAGTTCAATGGGTTTCTGATTCTATCTCCATGCTATCAAGCCAATAGAACTAGAACATTTACAACGAAATTGCACAGAAACCACTAGATACATAGAACAAGCTGAGGAACTTACTGAGAGATTAGTGAATAGGGGCTATAACAGAACTACTCGTCAAAATATTGCACAACAAGTCAATCTAATGGATAGAAATGATCTACTGATAGATAAAATACATACAAATCTAGATTCTTTTCAGAATACAGTAGTATTTACCACTCCATATAGCAGACAGTACCAGCAAATCTGCTCTATCATTAGAAGGAATTTAACAATACTGGATAGAGATAAATTACTTGATAGGGAAGTGTTAGATAATATAAAATTTGTCCCTAAAAGAGCCAATACAATTGAAGGTAGTCTCAAAAGACATTTTGGTAATAGGGATCTTGATAAAAAAAAAGAACATGGTTGGAACCTAAAAAAGGTTTCTTCAAATGTGGAACGAAACCATGCAAATCATGTGAGTATAGAGATGTAGACACTTGCTTTTCTTCAAATCAAAGGTATTTTCGTTCTCATAATGTAAACCCACTTAACATCTTTTCCTTCAAGGCAATAGACCATATTCCTAAAGCAATAACAGGGCGAAATAGACAAACAAAACTAAATAAAAGTGAAATATATTGTATTTTCACCCTACAAACAGGGGCCCCCAAAGGGATTAATGTAAAATCAGATATTAAATTATATACTGGACAATAGTGCGGTTGGAAGTTATATCAGGACAAAATCGCTGGTCTTTAGACGACTGACAACATAGACAAAACAGATCACTTCATTATAATCACAAATATTTTTCCTAACACCATTTTTTTCACTCACGACACAACATTTTTTGCACAATCACTTGGAGTCCCCCCCCCTCTTCTTTTACTGGACTCCATTCACCACCCCAAGTAGCTTTGCACTCAACGTTCATCACTCATCAACTCACTTATTATTATTATTATTATTATTATTATCTACACACACACTGAAAAGAATTTGATTGTGACATTACCTAGTGATTTGTAAGGATGTCACTAGTAAGCACTTATGATGACATTATTATTTTAATAATCACTGGGAATATATATCTGCACGTTCACTTATATTTTATACATTTATTTGCGGAATATTATTTAAAGATCCAGCGTCACTTTGTATCTCTTATCCTTTAGCATCAACACAATCACGTATCCATATGAAGCACACATAGTTTCTTTTATTAGTTTAAACAGTTACTATTTTCATTGCCTATGTTTGCCAGTCATCTGTAAATATGATTTATGTTCCTGCCGTTTTGCCCTGTATTATTACTATTAACTATATTGATATTAATTGTCCTGTACACATATATGTCTTAATGAAAGGTTTTTGATGACGATAGAAGTTTTTAATTTCCCCCATTGAGCTCAAGTACCTTTGAAACATTTTTTGCGCATTTATTCATGCCTTGTTTAAAGTGAAGGTAAAGTTTTTGCATCCATCAATCGTATTTAGAATCCTTTTACTAAGTTAAATGCAGTCGCTAGCTTTTTTTTAAAAAAAAACCATTATTGATTTATGTAATTTTATACTTATATTTTTCTTACGGTTCCCTTCCGAATCTGCTCCCATTCACCATTTCCTGGTTTCTGATACTGTGACGTATAGAGCGGTCCCACCCGCTCTATACGTGTCTACTCAGCTTGTGCACATCGAGCATCGAATAACCGCGCATGTGCATCATTTTTCACTGTCATCTACACTTACCAATATAACACAAAGATATGCTGTTGGTAATAGGAGCGAAACAAATGTTTCCACTTTGTTGCCGTTTTACTTCTGATGCGGTCACAACTAAGCCTAAAAAATTAAGTGGATAATGCGCATGCACGAAATGTGAATGCGCGTGCTTGGCAACTGCGATGTACAAACTGTCACACATGCGCATCTCAAAGCATCCCATGATGACGTAAATTGACGGCCGCCTAACGGCCAAAAAATCAATTGGATGGCTGAAAAACGTGATCGTTGTTTATAAAAAATAAATAAATTATGGGTTGATTTTCGGATAGCCGAATAGATGACAATAATATACGATATCGCAGGTAATATAAAGATTTAGAAATATTGATGAATGAAAGTTATAATTATTTGGCTAGATATGTTAAATTATTTAGAATAGACCGTTTTTGTTTACCTTCACTTTAATATATCAGCCTATATAACACTGTATTCCTGAGTTTATGGCTTATATTTATGCGCTTATTAATATTACTAACAACCTAATATATAATCCAGATCATCTTTTTTCATTTTCTTTTTCTTATTCACCTAATTGTAATAGCGCTAACTTATGTTATATACTTTTATGGATCCCTAGACATACCTTTTAAATATGGCCCCGTACCAGCTAAGCAAGCTTTACGTCAGACTAAATACTATCTGATAGGCTGGGAGGTCCACACTACACACGATTGGATAGAGTATGTCTTTTAAACTGAACCAATCAGTGTTAACCCCATCCCTGACGAACCCTATCCCTGGCACGAAACATGTTGGAGTAGGTGAACGCTAGTAAGCTGGTTCACTAGCTGTGATATAAGTACTATACCTAAAGAACTTTTACATGTATTGTAAATAAAAGTTACGTTTTATACTTCTACATTCGGCTCATTTGATGTCTGGTTCATTTCACCTTGCTTGGTGAGATTTTACACTGTGCAATAGAACTAGAATCCAGATAGAAAGAAGGACTTCAAAATAGATGGGTTGGATGCAGCGAAGGAGAGAAACTAGATAAGAGAACCAGATCTGCATATGACATACTGCAGGAACAAGCTGCAGCAAGTTGGACCAATGCTCTTCCTGCCAAATTTTGAATAAAACACCAAAGGTGGAAAAAATATAGGCTAGCCAGAATGACCACTGACCTACCAGAACATCCACAAACACAGTTCAAAGATCCCTGGATCTTACACAGTACCTGGGGAAATTGAGATTCAACTAAGAAGCCACCAGAACTCTCTCTGGGCAACCCCAAAGATCAATTATCTGATAGAACATAGCCCCTGAAGTAGAACAATTTTTCACTTTTTTTGTGTGAAATTTTTCTGCAGGTCATTTTGAAATCCAATAACATTTTGAATTAGTCAGTTACATTAAAGCACCAGCTCAGTTGCAATGTGTTTATTAACTGGAGAATAAAGAAGTATATATTGAAGATGAACATTGCATTGCAAAGTAGCCACAGATAAAACATTTTTAGTTTTTAAAATGTCAATTGAATAAATTTGTTTCCTTTGCTCTTAGTCTAACATCACATAATTATAAGGTAAAAAATTAATAATAAAAAGGGTGCATTCCTTTATCTAGGCCTCCAAAAATCAGTGAATGCCCTGCTGGAGGGATGGCATAGACAGGGTCACCTATCATGGATGGGTAGAATTAACACTGTGAAAATGATGATAATACCAAAATACCTATTTCTATTCCAGACTCTGCCGATGGCCCTGCCAACCTCATTCCTAAAAACCCAACAAAATATGATTAACTCATTCATATGGTCCTACAAAAAACCCAGAGTTGCCCAACAGACACTATATATGCATAAAGAAGACGGTGGGCTCAACGTCCCAAATCTCCTAAACTACTATAGGGCTGTCCACTTATCCCGAGTGATCTCGTGGTCTCATTCCGCTGACTCTGCCCTATGGATACAAATTGAAAGCTCTCTCCTGGAGATCAGATCCATGAGAGACGTGGCGTGGCTGCCCAAGTCTCAAAGACCTCAGCTAGCATACCGAAATAACTATGTTAGAGCCACCTTAGAAGTGTGGGACCACGTGATAACACACTTTGCAGACATATCCACTTCTGTTTCCCCTCTCTCCCCACTATTGAATAATCAGACTTTCTTACAGAATTCCTGTTTCTCCCATGTGAACAAAGAAGAACATTTACACAACCTACCTATTTATCTACTAGTGGAATCAGGGAGGATTAAGGATAGATCAAAATTACAAGAGGAACTAGGGCCACCTTTTCATAACTGGTACTCATATCTTCAAATAAGACACGCGCTTTCAGAAAACGCATTTAAAGCTAATATATTTAGATCACTGACTACTTTCGAGAAACTATGTATAAACCCCGAGTGCAAAAAAGCCCACCTATCGCTAGCCTATAAATTACTAAGACGCAATTCCCCGGTTCAACACCCCTCTTTTATTATGAAATGGGAATCAGAGATGATAGATAACTTTACTGAGGAAGAGTGGAGAAATGGCTTCAGAATGACACACTCTGTCTCAACCTCCTTGTTCATATCTGAACTGAATTATAAAATACTCACCCGATGGTACTTAACACCCCAGCGCCTTAGATATATTTATCCCACTGCTTCACCAACCTGTTGGAGACGCTGTGGAGAACTGGGGACAATGACCCACATTTGGTGGGGGTGCCCCCTCTTATCAGAATTCTGGCAAAATATAGAGAGGTGTACTAATAAAATCTTAGGCTTAGAAATCACCTTGAACTCTAGAATTGTATTGCTCAACATGATCCCACCAATACACTGTCTATATCGCACGAAACTCCTCAAATTGATGTTAGCCTGTGCAAAGAGACTGATACCCAGACAGTGGAAGACACAAAACATTCCAACACACACACAATGGGGTGTAGAAGTAGGACACGTACTGAAACTAGAAAAACAACATTATTATTATGTGGGAAAACCAGACCCCTTCAATGATATGTTCTTTATTTGGGAACAAGGACTCTATAAACTAAAAGAAGACAGAGAAATCTAAAACACAAAATAAAGACAATCTAGAATTCTACCTTCATTTCTGAACTCTACATACCCCTCCAGCACCCTACCATTCCCTCCCCCCTGATCCTCTCCTTCCTCCCTCCCCCTCCCTACCCCACTGCCCTGTGTAAAGGAGACACTATTATAGGACAGCTTATCAGCAACCAAAGATTGATTGTATTCTCATTGAAATGTATGTTTTTCATGCAATTTTATTTTCAGGATATACCACAGCCTTCTATAAATATACCACTGATCATTATTTTCTGAAACTGCAATTATACACTGTTTCAAATGTTGAATGTAAACTTACCTTTTTTTTTTGTCATTTGTATTGTGTTGAAACAAAAAATCAATAAAAACTATTGAATCAAAAAAAAAAAAAAAGGGTGCATTCCTTACAACAATGTCACATTCAGGAGTCACAGCTTTGCAGACCGGGAAAGGCTAGGGGGCTGGGTTTAAAAATTTCCTGAGAAACAGTAACAAACCACTGTGCTGTGTTAACACTTACATAGAGCAGCCAGAGCAAAGTGCTGTTTAAACAGCCTGATGTGGAGCAGCACTGCAAAGCAAAAGTGCTCAGATTACAAATTACAAGTGGCGCACTGTTTCACGGGAGCGATATCAGGTTTATTGTGGTTCTTTGTGTGTGTTGAAAGGAGCGTGCGTATTACAAGTTGAAAGTAAATACGAACATGTGAGCGCAATTGTGATTTACGCTAGTCGGGGTAGCGTGTCTTCAGAGCTCTGGTTAACTGTTACGCTAGACAAAAAAGTGGGGAAAACGACAGATAAAAGTGGTAATCAAATAACTAGACAACCAACAGTACTGGAGTCTTTGTGCCTACTACCGCATACGACTAGACACACGATTTCTATAGCTTACCATTTACTCCTTTCACATAGGGATACACCACTTCCTGGGTATGTGCAACAGTGGAACAAGGAACTTAATCCTCCCCCTACAACCAAAGAATGGAGTAAGATATTTAGTACCCACGCAAAAGCTTCTGTTTCGGCTAGAGTGTTGGAATCCAACTACAAGTACTTGTCAAGGTAGTATCTTACGCCTGATAGGTTACAAAAAATATATAAAAACAGACAGACGGGAAATGTTGGCGCGGCTGCGGGGAACAGGGTACCCTCATACACATATGGTGGGGATGTAGACATATTGAACCCTACTGGCACTCAGTCTTGGATAAAATAGAGACAGCGATTGGGTCCCCCTTGACGAGAACGCATAATCTACTATTATATCACGGCCTCCCTAAGTTTAGGGATAAACCAACAAAGCAGCTTTTTCTCATAATGCTTAATAGCGCTAAATCTCTCATACCTAGGAAGTGGAAGAGTGTTTAAGCTCCCTTATTACGGGAGTGGACCTCCCAAGTAGGGAGATACCTTCAGCTTGAAAGGTATAGATATCTGAGAGACGAGAGGGCAGAAGTACATGAACTCATGCTTGACCGCTGGAAACAGGTGTTCTCTGTCCCAAGTGTTAACACATAAGGCGCATCTGGTCAGACAACATGGCGCTTCCATCTGATTTATTGTGGCTAAGACAGACATCCTCCTTCCACTGGAAGGTTGGTGGACTTTCCCTTCTCCCTTTCCCCTATGACCCCCCCTTCCTCCCCTCCCACCTTTCCTTCTCCCCCTCCCCCTTTTTTTTTCTCTTCTTCCCTTTCTCTCTTTGGGATTCCTTGTCTTCAACATAGGAATTCCGGCTCTCCTACCTCTGAGCTATTTGTTGTTTAATTAAGTTATATATTATGACACAGTTGTGGAGTTTTTCTTTCTGTTTGGCATACATCAAACTAAGTATGAATGGGAAGCGGGAACGGCTCACGAACTATCTATTACTCCCATTCCATTCAAGGTTCATGAAGACTTTACAGCTCTGTATTGATTATTATAACAGACGATGGGTCTAACCTTTATTTATTTTATCATGTTTTGATGTATGTACCGGTCTTTTCTTTAATTCTTAATAAAGCTTTGAAAAGCAAAAAAAAAAAAAAGTGGGGAAAAATATTTCAAAACTACATTTAAAAGTACAGTTAAAATCATAATAACATTGAAAAATTATTAATAAAAAAAAGATTGCACAAAAAAAAGTTATGAGGTCAAAGATATGAGGTCTCAGATATTAGGAAAAAAAGACTACAAAGGGCTTTAACATAAAAATACATACATACATATCTAAGGGTTAGATTACAAGCAGAATTGCATTAACATTAAGGTTGTGCTCGTATTACTAGTTGGAACTCTGAAGTTAGAATATTACGTACATGTTCATGTATTCCCCCGATAGAAGTCAATAGAGGAAAAAAACTAACACCTTACTTTTTGTGCAAACCCAATCACATTTTCTCATTTATGCTAAACCAACATGAAAATATGAATATTTCATATTCTAAATGTTCTTCACATAACAGAATATGTTCTATTTATTCATAAATACATATATCTGATGGTATTTTGGTACAATATATATCTATGCACATATACATATATATATATATATATGATATATGATATATATGGGTATAGATATATACAGTATCCCACAAAATTGAGTACACCCCTCACATTTTTGTAAATGTTTTATTATATCTTTGCATGTGACAACACTGAAGAAATGACACTTTGCTACAATGTAAAGTAGTGAGTGTACAATCTGTACAACAGTGTAAATTTGATGTCCCCTCAAAATAACTCAACACACAGCCATTAAATGTCTAAACCGTTGGCAACAAAAGTGAGTACACCCCTAAGTGGAAATGTCCAAATTGGGCCCAAAGTGTCAATATTTTGTGTGGCCACCATTATTTTCCAGCACTGCCTTAACCCTCTTGGTAGTAGTGCCACCGGAGTCCTCTTCCACTTCTCCATGATGACATCATTGAACTGGTGAATGTTAGAGACCTTGCACTACCCTACCTTCTGTTTGAGCATGCCCCACAGATGCTCAATAGGGTTTAGGTCTAGAGCCATGCTTGGCCAGTCCATCACCTTTACCCTCAGCTTCTTTAGCAAGGCAGCGGTCGTCTTGGAGGTGTCTTTGGGGTCGTTATGTTGGAATACTGCTCTGCGGCCCTGTCTCCGAAGGGAGGGGATCATGCTCTGCTTCAGTATGTCAAAGTACAAGTTGGCATTCATGGGTCACTCAATGAACTGTAGCTCCCCAGTGCCGGAAGCACTCATGCAGGCCTAGACCATGACACCGAAAAGTAACCTATTCACAAAAAAACAGAATTTATGCTTACCTGATAAATTACTTTCTCCAACGGTGTGTCCGGTCCACGGCGTCATCCATAACTTGTGGGAATATTCTCCTCCCCAACAGGAAATGGCAAAGAGCACAGCAAAAGCTGTCAATATAGTCCCTCCTAGGCTCCGCCCGCCCCAGTCATTCGACCGACGGACAGGAGAAAAAAAAAAGGAGAAACCATAGGATGCCGTGGTGACTGTAGTTAAAGAAATAAATTTATCAAACCTGATTAAAAAAACCAGGGCGGGCCGTGGACCGGACACACCGTTGGAGAAAGTAATTTATCAGGAAAGCATAAATTCTGTTTTCTCCAACATTGGTGTGTCCGGTCCACGGCGTCATCCATAACTTGTGGGAACCAATACCAAAGCTTTAGGACACGGATGAAGGGAGGGAGCCAATCAGGTTACCTAAACAGAAGGCACCACGGCTTGCAAAACCTTTCTCCCAAAAATAGCCTCCGAAGAAGCAAAAGAATCAAATTTGTAGAATTTGGCAAAAGTGTGCAGGGAAGACCAAGTCGCTGCCTTACATATCTGATCAACAGAAGCCTCGTTCTTGAAGGCCCATGTGGAAGCCACAGCCCTAGTAGAGTGAGCTGTGATTCGTTCAGTCTCATAAGCCAATCGGATGATGATTTTCAGCCAAAAGGAAAGAGAGGTAGCAGTAGCTTTTTGACCTCTCCTCTTGCCAGAATAAACGACAGACAGAGAAGACATTTGTCTGAAATCCTTTGTTGCTTCTAAATAGAACTTTAAAACACTACATCTAAATTATGTAACAAACGTTCCTTCTTTGAAACTGGATTCGGACACAAAGAAGGCACAACTATTTCCTGGTTAATATTCTTGTTGGAAACAACCTTTGGAAGGAAATCAGGTTTAGTACGCAAAACAACCTTATCTGAATGGAACACCAGATAGGGCGGATTACACTACAGAGCAGATAACTCAGAAACTCTTCTAGCAGAAGAAATAGCAACCAAAAACAGAACTTTCCAAGATAACATCTTGATATCTATGGAATGTAGAGGTTCAAACGGAACCCCTTGAAGAACTGAAAGAACTAAATTCAGACTCCAGGGAAGAGTCAAAGGTCTGTAAACAGGTTTGATCCTGACCAAAGCCTGAACAAAAGCTTGAACATCTGGCACAGCTGCCAGTCGTTTGTGTAACAAGATAGATAAAGCAGAAATCTGTCCTTTTAGGGAACTCGCTGATAATCCCTTATCCAAACCTTCTTGTAGAAAGGAAAGGATTGTAGGAATTTTAAACTTACTCCATGAGAATCCCTTGGATTCACACCAACAGATATATGTTTTCCATATTTTATGGTAAATTTTTCTAGTTACAGGTTTTCTGGCTTGTACCAGAGTATCTATCACAGAATCCGAAAACCCATGCTTAGATAAAATCAAGCGTTCAATTTCCAAGCCGTCAGCTGGAGAGAAACTAGATTTGGATGTTCGAATGGACCTTGTACTAGAAGATCCTGTCTCAAAGGTAGCCTCCATGGTGGAGCCAATGACATATTCACCAGGTCTGCATACCAAGTCCTGCGTGGCCACGCAGGAGCTATCAAAATCACAGAGGCCCTCTCCTGTTTGATCCTGGCTACCAGCCTGGGAATGAGAGGAAACGGTGGAAACACGTAAGCTAGGTTGAAGGTCAAAGGCGCTACTAATGCATCCACTAGGGTCGCCTTGGGATCCCTGGATCTGGACCTGTAGCAAGGAACCTTGAAGTTCTGACGAGACGCCATCAGATCCATGTCTGGAATGCCCCATAATTGGGTCAACTTGCCAAAAATCTCCGGGTGGAGCTCCCACTCCCCCGGATGGAATGTCTGACGACTCAGGTAATCCGCCTCCCAGTTTTCCACTCCTGGGATGTGGATCGCAGATAGGTGGCAGGAGTGATCCTCCGCCCATTTTATGATTTTGGTCACTTCTCTCATCGCCAGGGAACTCCTTGTTCCCCCCCCTGATGGTTGATGTAAGCAACAGTCGTCATGTTGTCTGATTGGAATCTTATGAATCTGGCCTTTGCAAGTTGAGGCCAAGCCCTGAGAGTATTGAATATCGCTCTCAGTTCCAGAATGTTTATCGGGAGAAGAGACTCTTCCCGAGACCATAGACCCTGAGCTTTCAGGGAGTCCCAGACCGCGCCCCAGCCCAATAGACTGGCGTCGGTCGTGACGATGACCCACTCTGGTCTGCGGAAGCTCATTCCCTGGGACAGGTGATCCTGGGTTAGCCACCAACGGAGTGAGTCTCTGGTCTTCTGATCTACTTGAATCACTGGAGACAAGTCTGTATAGTCCCCATTCCACTGTTTCAGCATGCACAGTTGTAATGGTCTTAGATGAATTCGCGCAAAAGGAACTATGTCCATTGCTGCAACCATCAACTCTACTACTTCCATGCACTGAGCTATGGAAGGTCGTGGAGCAGAGTGAAGAACTTGACAAGCGTTTAGAAGTTTTGACTTTCTGACATCTGTCAGGAAAATCTTCATTTCTAAAGAATCTATTATTGTCCCCAAGAAAGGAACAGGGAACTTTTTTCTATGTTCACCTTCCACCCGTGAGATCTGAGAAAGGCCAGAACGATGTCTGTGTGAGCCTTTGCCTTTGAAAGAGACGACGCTTGTATCAGAATGTCGTCCAAGTAAGGTGCCACTGGAATGCCCCTTGGTCTTAGAACCGCTAGAAGGGACCCGAGCACCTTTGTGAAAATCCTTGGAGCAGTGGCTAGCCCAAATGGGAGAGCAACAAACTGGTAATGTTTGTCCAGAAAGGCGAACCTTAGGAACTGATGATGATCTTTGTGGATAGGAATATGTAGATACGCATCCTTTAGATCCACGGTAGTCATAAATTGACCCTCCTGGATTGTAGGTAAAATCGTTCGAATAGTTTCCATTTTTAACGATGGCACTCTGAGAAATTTGTTTAGAATCTTTAAATCCAGAATTGGTCTGAAGGTTCCCTCTTTTTTGGGAACTACAAACAGATTTGAGTAAAACCCCAGTCCTTGTTCCACAGTTGGAACTGGGTGTATCACTCCCATTTTTAACAGGTCTTCTACACAATGTAAGAATGCCTGTCTCTTATTTTGGTTTGAAGATAAGTGAGACATGTGGAACCTTCCCCTTGGGGGTAGTTCCTTGAATTCCAGAAGTTAACCCTGAGAAACTATTTCTAGTGCCCAGGGATCCTGAACATCTCTTGCCCAAGCCTGAGCGAAGAGAGAGAGTCTGCCCCCTACTAGATCCGGTCCCGGATCGGGGGCTACTCCTTCATGCTGTTTTGGTAGCAGCAGCAGGCTTCTTGGCCTGCTTACCCTTATTCCAGCCTTGAATCGTTTCCAAGCTGGTTTGGTTTGCGAAGCATTACCCTCTTGTCTAGAGGCTGCAGAGTTGGAGGCCGGTCCGTTCCTGAAATTGCGAAAGGAACGAAAATTAGACTTATTCTTGGCCTTGAAAGGCCTATCTTGTGGGAGGGCATGGCCCTTACCCCCAGTGATGTCTGAGATAATCTCTTTCAATTCTGGCCCAAAAAGGGTTTTACCCTTGAAAGGGATATTAAGCAATTTTGTCTTGGAAGATACATCCGCTGACCAAGAATTTAGCCAGAGCGCTCTGCACGCCACAATTGCAAACCCTGAATTTTTCGCCGCTTATCTAGCTAACTGCAAAGCGGCATCTAAAATAAAGGAATTAGCTAACTTAAGTGCGTGAATTCTGTCCATAACCTCCTCATACGGAGTCTCTCTACTGAGCGACTTTTCTAGTTCTTCGAACCAGAACCACGCTGCTGTAGTGACAGGAATAATGCACGAAATAGGTTGCAGAAGGTAACCTTGCTGTACAAAAATCTTCTTAAGCAAACCCTCCAATTTTTTATCCATAGGATCTTTGAAAGCACAATTATCCTCGATAGGAATAGTAGTGCGCTTGGCTAGTGTAGAAACTGCCCCCTTGACCTTAGGGACTGTCTGCCATAAGTCCTTTCTGGGGTCGACCATAGGAAATAATTTCTTAAATATAGGTATGCCGGGCTTCTCCCACTCCTTATTCACTATGTCCGCCACCCGCTTGGGTATAGGAAAAGCGTCGGGGTGCACCGGAACCTCTAGGAACTTGTCCATCTTGCACAATTTTTCTGGAATGACCAGGTTGTCACAATCATCCAGAGTAGATAGCACCTCCTTAAGCAGTGCGCGGAGATGCTCTAATTTAAATTTAAATGTCACAACATCAGGTTCTGCCTGTTGAGAAATTCTACCTGAATCAGAAATTTCCCCATCTGACAAAACCTCCCTCATGGCCACTTCAGATTGGTGTGAGGGTATGACAGAGCAATTATCATCAGCGCCCTCCTGCTCTACAGTGTTTAAAACAGAGCAATCGCGCTTTCTCTGAAATGCAGGCATCTTGGATAAAATATTTGCTATGGAGTTATCCATTACTGCCGTCAATTGTTGCATAGTAACAAGCATTGGCGCGCTAGAAGTACTAGGGGTCTCCTGCGTGGGCAAAACTGGTGTAGACACAGAAGGAGATGATGTAGAACTATGTCTACTCCCTTCATCTGATGAATCATCTTGGGCAACTTTACTATCTGTGGCAGTACTGTCCTTACTTTGTTTGGACGCTATGGCACAATTATCACACATATTTGAAGGGGGAGACACATTTTCACCACAGTGTCTTAAAGCATTGCACCCCAAATTTCAGACCTTTAACCCTTAAAATGAGGAAACCGGAGCCGTTTACAGTTTTAAACCCTCTACAGTCCCAGCTCCAGCCTTTGCTGCAACTTTACCAAACCCAGGGGGGGTATACGATACCAAATGAAGCCTTCTAGGAACTTTTTCAACTACTTCCAGACCCACACACATGCAGCTGCATGTACTGCTCTCCAAAGTAACTGTGCAGTAATGGCGCGAAAATGAGGCTCTGCCTACTACAGAGAAGGCCATTCCTGACTGGGAAGGTGTCTAAACCAGTGCCTGATGCAAAAAAACGTTCCCCAAAGATATAAAGTGTGAATTTCAACATCAAACTGTATAAAATGCCCAAATAAAACAATCGATCTAGCCCATAAAAATGTCTACCAGTTTTATAGCCCATATTAAGCCCTTTATTCTGTTTGAGACTAAGAAAATGGCTTACCAGTCCCCATGAGGGGAAAATGACAGCCTTCCAGCATTACACAGTCTTGTTAGAAATATGGCTAGTCATACCTTAAGCAGAAAAGTCTGCCAACTGTTCCCCCCAACTGAAGTCATCTCAACAGCCCTATGTGGGAACAGAAAACGATTTTAGTTACTGCTGCTAAAATCATACTCCTCTCACAAACAGAACTCTTCATCCTTTTCTGTTTCAGAGTAAATAGTACATACCAGCACTATTTTAAAATAACAAACTCTTGATAGTAGAATAAAAAACTACAACTAAAACACCACATACTCTTAACCATCTCCGTGGAGATGCTGCTTGTTCAGCAGCAAAGAGAATGACTGGGTTGGGCGGAGCCTAGGAGGGACTATATGGACAGCTTTTGCTGTGCTCTTTGCCATTTCCTGTTGGGGAGGAGAATATTCGCACAAGTTATGGATGACACCGTGGACCGGACACACCAATGTTGGAGAAAAGGGTGGGGGCGCTAAACGCTATAAAATTAAAAATATCTATATAGTGAACATACAAAAACAAATATACAATTCAAATATATAAATACAATCCTAATGGAAAAAAAACCCATCAAGAAACTAAAAATACAGGTGCAATAATAATGAAATTTGAAAAAGAAGAAAAATGTCCTTTTTTTGTTAACGTGGGCTATTTTCCAGTAGTAGCTGCCTCCTCCTTACTGGATGGTCCAGGTGGAACTATAGAAAATGAAGAGAGACAGAGGGGCGCCTCATGTGTAGTATTCTTTGGTGATTCCCAAGGAGAGATACAGAAATTCAAACAACGCTTTACATTTGAACCCAAAATTACCAACCCCAGCATCCAAACTTTTATCCGGATGGTTGATACTGAATTAAAAGATCAGGTCACAAATAAAATGAAGAGTGTGAGACAGAATCTCACCAGGGATGAAACAAATGCATTAGAGGATCTGAAAAATAATACACACTTAGTCATCAGGGAGGGGGACAAAGGAGGAGCGATTGTCCTGCTCAATTATCATGACTATAAGAATGAGATTTTACCCCAACTTAATGATACCACGACGTACAACAAATTAAGAAGTGATCCAACAAAAACTTTTAAAAAGGAGATAGACCAATATATATCACTCCTGGTTTCACAAACATATCTCCAAAGATCTTGGTGATTACCTCACAGTGGATTTTCCTATTGTACCTGTCCTTTATACGCTACCTAAGGTGCATAAACATCAGACTAAGCCCCCTGGCAGACCACTTGTGTCTGCCAGGGGTTCGATCCGTCAACCTCTTGCCACCTTTGTGGACAGCATTTTACAACATATAGTCACACACGGTCCATCTCTCCTCCTGGATTCCATCCAACTGATCGAGATACTTCAAGAATACAATGATGTGCATGCAGGTGACATCCTGGTCACTCTGGATGTCACCAGCCTTTATACTGTTATACCCCATTATGGGGGGGATCAAGGCCGTTAAGACACATTTGGGCAAACATCCATATGTTGGACTACCAACAGACACAATATTGGAATGATTAAGATTTTGTCTACAGTATAATTACTTTAAGTTTGAGATGGATTACTATCTACAAACCACTGGCACTGCAATGGGGTCCAATGTGGCCCCATCGTATGCCAATTTATATATATATAGCCCTTTTCAAACAAGAGGAAACTGTAATCTTTAAAGACTCCAGGATACTCCTATTTAAACGCTTCATTGATGACTTGTTCATTTGCCGCGGGCCATCAGATGATCTACAGGTTTGGTTTAATGTCTTGAATCAAAAAAATGAACATTTCAAATTCAAGATGACAAGTACAGAGAGTGTTGACTTCCTAGATCTTAGGATCACTAAGACTGGATCATGTTTAACCACCTCTCTCTTCAGCAAAACTACAGACAGGAAGTCTACCCTCACGGCTACCAGCTGTCACCCTCCTAGCCTGAAGAAATCTCTTCCTTTATCACAATTCAAGAGAGTGGTGACAAACAGCACTGATAGAGAAAGCAAATTGACACAACTCCAGGATATGTACTCCAAATTTGCTGAAAGAGGCTACAAAGCAGCGCACTTGGATCAGGCCTTGTCGATATGTAGGGATATGGATCAATCAGAAGCATTAGTAAAGAAAGCAAAGAAACCACTTGAAAGGTTGATTTTCTCTACAGAATTCAACTTTGATGCATTGCAACTTTCTGGCATTTTGAAAAAGAACTGGGGCATTCTTACTAAAAAATATGAAATCAAACATAGGGTCACCTGAACCACAAAACATTTTGTATATATGCTTCATTGTCCCTGTGGATTATTCTACATTGGGAAAACCCAGGACGATCTCTGCACAAGGATGGCCAACCATAGATCCAGCATTAGGTCAGCCTTGGACACGGGATGATCAGATCAGCCTGTGGCAAGGCATTTCCTCAAGATGCAACACACAGTGGCGGACATCAGATTTGTCATTATTAAACACATTTACCCCTTGGAGCGTGCACCCACTTGCAGATAGTGCTGGGCTTCCTTGTATTTTGTTATTCACATTCCCCCCTTGACGAGAGGGGGTGACAGAGGAAGGTTACTCCTACAGAGAGAGAGTAAATAGATACATACTCTGGACACCCTGACCCCTAAAGGTCTCAATATTAAATTGGACCTTCAATGTTTTCTTTGAATATATTGGGTTCTTGGAGTTCATCTCTATGCCAGTATTTGATTAGATGTTTCTAAATACATATTAACATATGCTACAGTATCTGTTAGTTTTTTTTTTGCATTCTGTATGTGTAAGTCTATATAGATATTTTTTTTTCTTTTTTCTTTCTTATTCATCAGGTTTATTTTGTCTTCTCTGATTATATCTGTCCTTTAATCATCTGTTCTGTTCTAAATAAACCATTGATTGTTTATTATTTTTTTAGGTGTTATATGCAGCAGGGTTAGCCTGTTCCATATTAATTACATCACATACTTTCTGATTTTAGTTATTCCCTAGTAATCATTGGCAGTTACTCTCATATAGTATTTAGTGCACTACGTGCTTCTGTGCTCATTTCTTTATTTATGGCATGCTTATTTGATTTGTATTTCCCTTGTTTAGTATACCAGTATAACAGCTTCTTCTATTACGATTCCATCATCAATTAGTTTTTTCTACATAATCTATGTTGTTATGTTAGCCTACCAACTTGATTGGGATCTGTACGAATATACATGTTTTTTCATCTGTGGACATATGCTACACATATTTTGGTAACGTTATGCTTTAGTTCTTGTGTTTTTTTCTTTTTAGTTTTGACATTTGGTCAGTGCAGGCATCCGTAGTGCCCTTCATGCATGCGCAATGGCGACTGGGGGACGCTGTGGCTCTGCACGCACTTTAGGCAGAGATGTCCACTGGGTGCAAGGGTATTTAGTGTGGTGAGTAGAAGTTTCTTGTTTGTATTGTATCTGAGGACGGGGTCAACCTCAAAAACGTTTATACTTAATAAATGTTTGCATTTATAAATCCGGAGGAGTGCTTTTTCCACTGCTGCATGACTATATATATATATATATATATATATATATATATATATATATATATATATATATATATAAATATAATATAATATAATATATATATATATATATATATATATATATAGCTATAGCCTAAACGCCAAAAACAAGTGCTGAAACATAACAGAGGAACTGGAATAGGAGTATATCGATGAACCAACAGGCACAGACGAAGGACAAATCCCTGCAACTCCCCATGGCAAGGTTTTTGACTAAGCTGGTGAAATATATCACACTTCCAATACTCCAAATATATCCCTCCAACAAACAACCTGTACTCTGAGAGGAAAAGTAAATTTATGCTTACCTGATAAATTAATTTCTTTTACGATATGACGAGTCCATGGATTTCATCCTTACAGGAAGTGGCAAAGAGCACCACAGCAGAGCTGTATATATAGCTCATCCCTTCCCCTCCACCCCAAGTCATTCGACCGAAGGTTTAGAAAGAGAAAGGAAAAGCTAAAGGTGCAGAGGTGACTGAAGTTTACAAAAAGTAAAATAAATCGGTCTTAAAAAAAACAGGGTGGGCCGTGGACTCGTCATATCGTAGAAGAAATTAATTTATCAGGTAAGCATAAATTTACTTTTCTTTTACAAAGATAGGACGAGTCCACGGATTTCATCCTTACTTGTGGGATACCAATACCAAAGCTACAGGACACGGATGAAACGGGAGGGAGAAGACAGAGACCTAAACGGAAGGCACCATCTGCTTGAAGAACATTTCTCCCAAAAACAGCCTCAGAAGAAGCAAATTTATCAAATTTGGAAAAAGTATGAAGGGACGACCAAGTCGCAGCCTTACAAATCTGTTCCACAGAAGCATCGTTTTAAAAAGGCCCATGTGGAAGCCACAGCCCTAGTAGAATGAGCCGTAATTCTTTCAAGAGGCTGCTGTCCAGCAGTCTCATATGCCAGGCGGATGATCTTCCTCAGCCAAAAAGAAAGAGGTAGCCGTAGCTTTCTGACCCCTACGCTTCCAGAATAAATAATGAAGATGATTGACGGAAATCCTTAGTCGCCTGCAAGTAAAACTTCAAGGCACGGACCACGTCCAGGTTATGTAACAGACGCTCCTTCTTAGAAGAAGGATTAGGACACAAAGAAGAACTACAATTTCCTGATTAATATTCTTATTTGAAACAACCTTAGGAAGAAATCCAGGCTTGGTACGTAAAACCACCTTATCAGAATGAAATATAAGATAAGGTGAATCACATTGTAACGCTGAAAGCTCAGAAACTCTTTGAGCCGAAGAAATAGCAACTAAAAAACAGAACTTTCCAAGATAACATTTTAATCTATGGAATGCATGGGTTCAAACGGAACCCCTTGAAGAACTCAAAGAACTAAATTCAAACTCCAGGGAGGAGTAATTGGTTTAAATACAGGCTTAATTCTAGTTAGAGCCTGACAAAAAGACTGAACATCTGGCGCATCTGCCATACATTTGTGAAGCAAAATTGACAAAGCAGAAATTTGTCCCTTTAAGGAACTTGCTGATAACCCTTTCTCCAATCCTTCTTGGAGAAAAGACAGAATCCTCGGAATCCTAATTTTACTCCATGAATATGGATTCACACCAATAAAGATATTTACGCCATATCTTATGATAGATTTTTCTAGTGACAGGCTTTCGAGCTTGTATCAAAGTATCAATGACCGAATCAGGGAATCCTCGCTTAGATTGAACGCTTGATTCTATCTCCAAGCAGTCAGCTGCAGAGAAATTAATTTGGATGTTGGAACGGACCTTGAATGAGAAGGTCCTGTCTCAAAGGAAGTTTCCACGGTGGTAAAGAGGACATATCCACTAGATCCGCATACCAAGTCCTGCATGGCCATGCAGGCGCTATCAGGATTACTGAAGCTCTCTCCTGTTTGATTCAAGCAATCACGCGTGGAAGGATAGGAAACTGTGGAAACACATAAGCTAGGCTGGCACTGCCAGGGCATCTATCAGTTCGGCCTGTGGATCCCTCGACCTGGATCCGTAACGTGGAAGTTTGGCATTCTGATGAGATGCCATCAAATCCAGTTATGGTCTGCCCCATTGGTGAATCAATGAAGCAAACTCCTCCGGATGGAGTTCCCACTCCCCCGGATGAAAAGTCTGCCAACTTAGAAAATCCGCTTCCCAGTTTTCTACTCCTGGGATGTAGATTGCCAACAGATAACAAGAGTGGGCCTCCGCCCATCGGATTATCTTGGATACTTCTATCATCGCTAAGGAACTCCTCGTTCCCCCCTGATGATTGATATAGGCCACAGTCATGATGTTGTCCGACTGGAATCTGATGAATTTTGCCGAAGCCAACTGAGGCCATGCCTGAAGCGCATTGAATATTGCTCTCAGTTCCAGGATATTAATTGGAAGTAGAGACTCCACCTGAGTCCAAACACCCTGAGCCTTCAGGGAATTCCAGAGTGCACCCCAGCCCAGAAGACTGGCGTCCGTTGTCACTATCACCCACGAGGATCTGCGGAAACATGTCCCCTGGGACAGATGATCCGGCGACAACCACCAAAGAAGAGAGTCTCTGGTCTCTTGATCCAGATTTATCTGAGGAGATAACTTTGCATAGTCCCCATTCCACTGTCCGTGCATGCACAGCTGCAGTGGTCTGAGATGAAAGCGGGCAAACGGAATGATATCCATTGCCGCTACCATTATTCCAATGACCTCCATGCACTGAGCCACTGAAGGCCGAAGACTGGACTGAAGTGCTCGTCAAGTATTCAGAATCTTTGCTTTTCTGACCTCCGTCAGAAATATTTTCATGTCTACCGAGTCTATAAGAGTCCCCAAGAAGGGAACCCTTGTCCGTGGAACTAATTAACTCTTTTCTATGTTCACTTTCCAACCATGAGTTCTCAGGAAAGACAATACTATGTCCGTGTGAGAATTTGTCAATTGATAAGTTGACGCCTGAATCAGAATATCGTCCAGATAAGGCGCCACTGCTATGCCCGGGGTCTGAGAAACGCTAGAAGAGACCCTAGAACCTTTGTGAAGATTCTGGGTGCTGTGGCCAACACGAAGGGAAGAGCCACGAACTGATAATGTTTGTCCAGGAAGGCAAATCTTAGAAACTGATGATGATCCTTGTGGATAGGGATATGAAGGTAAGCATCCTTCAAGTCTACGGTAGTCATATATTGACCCTCCTGGATCATTGGTAAGATTGTTCGTATAGTCTCCATCTTGAACGATGGGACTCTGAGAAACTTGTTTAGACACTTGAGATCTAAAATGGGCCTGAAAGTTCCCTCTTTTTTGGGAACCACGAAAAGATTTGAGTAAAACCCCTGTCCCTATTTTGGAACGGGACAAATTACTCCCATGGTAGAGAGGTCTTTTACATAGCGTAAGAACGCCTCTCTTTTTATCTGGTCTACAGATAATCGTGAAAGATGAAATCTCCCTCTTGGAAGAAAATCCTTGAATTCCAGTTGATACCCGTGGGTCAGGATTTCCAGCGCCCAAGGGTCCTGAACATCTCATGCCCAAGCCTGAGCAAAGAAAGAAAGTCTGCCCCCTACTAGATCCGGTCCGGTATCGGGGTCCGCCCCTTCATGCTGTCTTGGTAGCAGCAGTGAGTTTCTTGGATTGTTTACCTTTATTCCAAGTCTGGTTGGGTCTCCAGACTGACTTAGATTCAGCAAAATTCCCTTCCTGCTTTGTGGAGGCAGAGGAAGCAGAGGGTCCTCCTTTAAAGTTTCAAAAGGAACGAAAATTATTTTGTTTACCCCTCATTTTAACAGACTTATCCTGAGAAAGGGTATGGCCTTTACCTCCAGTAATGTCAGAAATGATCTACTTTAACTCAGGCCCGAACAGGGTCTTACCTTTAAAAGGAATAGCTAAAAGTTTAGATTTTGATGACACATCAGCAGACCAAGATTTGAGCCATAACGCTCTATGCGCTAGGATGGCAAATCCTGCATTTTTTGCCACTAATTTAGCAATTTGAAAAGCGGCATCAGTAATAAAAGAATTAACTAGCTTGAGAGCCTTTATTCTACCCAAAATGTCATCTAAAAGGAGTCTCAACCTTCTAGAGCATCAAACCAAAAAGCTGCTGCAGAAGTTACTGGAACAATGCAAGCCGTAGGTTGTAAAAGTAAACCCTGATGAATAAATAATTTCTTTATAAGCTTTTTATCCATAGGGTCTTTGAAAGCACAACTATCCTCAATAGGTATAGTTGTACATTTAGACCGTGTAGATATAGCTCCCTCCACCTTAGGGCTCGTTTGCCACGAGTCCTGAATGGTGTCTGATATGTTAAACATTTTCTTAAAATTAGGAGGGGGAGAGAACTGAATACCTGGTCTATCCCATTCCTTTTTTACAATTTCCGAAATTCTTTTAGGAACCGGAAAAACATCAGTGTAAGTAGGCACTTCTAGATATGTGTCCATCTTACACAATTTCTCTGGTGGTATCACAATAGGGTCACAATCATCCAGAGTCGCTAAAACCTCCCTAAGTAACAGGCGGAGGTGTTCAAGCTTAAATTTAAAGGACATAACGTCCGAATCTGTCTGAGGTAACATATTTCCTGGGCCTGAAAGTTCTCTCTCAGACAGCAATTCCCTAACCCCCAACTCAGAACACTGTGAGGGTACATCGGAAATAGCCAATAAAGCATCAGAGAATTCAGTATTCACAGTAATACCTGACCTACTGCGTTTACCCTGTAACACTGGTAATTTAGATAATACCTCAGTAAGGGTAGTTGACATAACTGCAGCCATCTCCTGCAGAGTAAAGGAATTAGATGCACTAGAGGTACTTGGCGTCGCTTGTGTGGGCGTTAAAGGTTGTGACACTTGGGGAGAATTGGATGGCATATCCTGATTCTCTTCAGACTGAGAATCATCCTTAGGCACACTTTCTTTACCTAAAAACATAATTTATGCTTACCTGATAAATTCCTTTCTTCTGTAGTGTGATCAGTCCACGGGTCATCATTACTTCTGGGATATTACTCCTCCCCAACAGGAAGTGCAAGAGGATTCACCCAGCAGAGCTGCATATAGCTCCTCCCCTCTACGTCACTCCCAGTCATTCGACCAAGGACCAACGAGAAAGGAGAAACCAAGGGTGTAGTGGTGACTGGAGTATAATTTAAAAAATATTTACCTGCCTTAAAAAACAGGGCGGGCCGTGGACTGATCACACTACAGAAGAAAGGAATTTATCAGGTAAGCATAAATTATGTTTTCTTCTGTTAAGTGTGATCAGTCCACGGGTCATCATTACTTCTGGGATACCAATACCAAAGCAAAAGTACACGGACGGGAGGGATAGGCAGGCTCTTTATACAGAAGGAACCACTGCCTGAAGAACCTTTCTCCCAAAAATAGCCTCCGAGGAAGCAAAAGTGTCAAATTTGTAAAATTTGGAAAAAGTATGAAGCGAAGACCAAGTTGCAGCCTTGCAAATCTGTTCAACAGAGGCCTCATTCTTAAAGGCCCAAGTGGAAGCCACAGCTCTAGTAGAATGAGCTGTAATTCTTTCAGGAGGCTGCTGTCCAGCAGTCTCATAGGCTAAACGAATTATGCTACGAAGCCAAAAAGAAAGAGAGGTAGCAGAAGCCTTTTGACCTCTCCTCTGACCAGAGTAAACGACAAACAGGGAAGACGTTTGTCGAAATTCCTTAGTTGCCTGTAAGTAAAACTTTAGGGCACGAACTACATCCAGATTGTGCAGAAGACGTTCCTTCTTCGAAGAAGGATTTGGACACAAAGAAGGAACAACAATCTCTTGATTGATATTCCTGTTAGTGACTACCTTAGGTAAGAACCCAGGTTTAGTGCGCAGAACTACCTTATCCGAATGAAAAATCAAATAAGGAGAATCACAATGTAAGGCTGATAACTCAGAGACTCTTCGAGCCGAGGAAATAGCCATTAAAAATAGAACTTTCCAAGATAACAACTTTATATCAATGGAATGGAGGGGTTCAAACGGAACACCCTGTAAAACGTTAAGAACAAGGTTTAAACTCCATGGCGGAGCAACAGTTTTAAACACAGGCTTAATCCTGGCCAAAGCCTGACAAAAAGCCTGAACGTCTGGCACTTCTGACAGACGTTTGTGTAACAGAATGGACAGAGCTGAGATCTGTCCCTTTAATGAACTAGCAGATAAACCCTTTTCTAAACCTTCTTGTAGAAAAGACAATATCCTAGGAATCCTAACCTTACTCCAAGAGTAACCTTTGGATTCACACCAATATAGGTATTTACGCCATATCTTATGGTAAATCTTTCTGGTAACAGGCTTCCTAGCCTGTATTAAGGTGTCAATAACTGACTCAGAAAACCCACGTCTTGATAAAATCAAACGTTCAATTTCCAAGCAGTCAGCTTCAGAGAAGTTAGATTTTGATGTTTGAAAGGGCCCTGTATCAGGAGGTCCTGTTTCAGAGGTAGAGACCAAGGTGGACAGGATGACATGTCCACCAGGTCTGCATACCAAGTCCTGCGTGGCCACGCAGGCGCTATTAGAATCAATGATGCTCTCTCCTGTTTGATTCTGGCAATCAATCGAGGAAGCATCGGGAAGGGTGGAAACACATAAGCCATCCTGAAGTCCCAAGGTGCTGTCAGGGCATCTATTAGGACTGCTCCTGGATCCCTGGATCTGGACCCGTAACGAGGAAGCTTGGCGTTCTGTCGAGACGCCATGAGATCTATCTCTGGTTTGCCCCAACGTCGAAGTATTTGGGCAAAGACCTCCGGATGAAGTTCCCACTCCCCCGGATGAAAAGTCTGACGACTTACGAAATCCGCCTCCCAGTTCTCCACTCCCGGGATGTGGATTGCTGACAGGTGGCAAGAGTGAGACTCTGCCCAGCGAATTATCTTTGATACTTCCAACATTGCTAGGGAGCTTCTTGTCCCTCCCTGATGGTTGATGAAAGCTACAGTCGTGATGTTGTCCGACTGCAACCTGATGAACCCCCGAGTTGTCAACTGGGGCCAAGCCAGGAGGGCATTGAGAACTGCTCTCAATTCCAGAATGTTTATTGGCAGGAGACTCTCCTCCTGACTCCATTGTCCCTGAGCCTTCAGAGAATTCCAGACGGCGCCCCAACCTAGAAGGCTGGCGTCTGTTGTTACAATTGTCCAGTCTGGTCTGCTGAATGGCATCCCCCTGGACAGATGTGGCCGAGAAAGCCACCATAGAAGAGAATTTCTGGTCTCTTGATCCAGATACAGAGAAGGGGACAAGTCTGAGTAATCCCCATTCCACTGACTTAGCATGCATAGTTGCAGTGGTCTGAGGTGTAAGCGAGCAAATGGTACTATGTCCATTGCCGCTACCATTAAGCCGATTACCTCCATGCATTGAGCCACTGACGGGTGTTGAATGGAATGAAGGGTGCGGCAAGCACTTTGAAGTCTTGTTAACCTGTCCTCTGTCAGGTAAATCTTCATTTCTACAGAATCTATAAGAGTCCCCAGGAAGGGAACTCTTGTGAATGGAACAAGTGAACTTTTCTTTTCGTTCACCTTCCATCCATGTGACCTTAGAAAAGCCAGTACTAACTCTGTATGAGACTTGGCAGTTTGAAAGCTTGAAGCTTGTATCAGAATGTCGTCTAGGTACGGAGCTACCGAATTTCCCCGCGGTCTTAGTACCGCCAGAAGAGCACCTAGAACCTTTGTGAAGATTCTTGGAGCTGTAGCCAATCCGAATGGAAGAGCTACAAACT